>NC_036854.1:798937-806369 GCF_002910315.2 Salvelinus sp. IW2-2015
CATCTGCAAAATCACATACTTTACTATACACCAAACTCAAACCATCTGCAAAACACATACTTTACTATACACCAACTTCAAACCATCTGCAAATCACATACTTACTATACACACCAACTCAAACCAATCTGCAAAATCACATACTTTACTATACACCAACTCAAACCATCTGCAAAACACATACTTTACTATACACAACTCAAAACCATCTCCAAAATCACATACTTTACTATACACCAATCAAACCATCTGCAAAACACATACTTTACTATACCACCAATCAAACCATCTGCCAAAATCACATACTTTACCTATACACCAACTCAAACCATCTGCAAAATCACATACTTTAATACGTTTGAGTTGGTGTGTATTAAAGTATGTGTTTTGCAGATGGTTTGAGTTGGTGTATAGTAAAGTATGTGATTTTGCAGATGGTTTGAGTTGGTGTGCTTCAGGGATTCATATCTTTACAAGGTCATATCACTTCATGTTTAATTTGAGAAATTCTTCAGCCCCATTATTGGAAATGTTTACTTCTCTCTCTTTCTCTTGAATTAAAATCCACTAACTCGTGAGGTGAACATTTCCACAGCGCGCTGCTTCCCAAAGGATCTGCCGTTCATGGAGAGTTCACAGCACATGCCGATCATGTGGCCTCTCTCAGTCCGTTTACATGTACCCTCTAAAACTCTGTTACGTAATCTCAATTTCCTACACTGGCAGAAACTGGAAGACTCCTTGGAACACAAAACATTCTCCTTAATTCAATTCAGTCGCTATATAATATATTTTTTTTTAAACTCCATCAGACTTTCCGTAACCACCCGTACTGTGGTGGGTTAGGTGAAAGGTAGCATGACGTTTATTATTAATGCAGTCAGGGATCACTAAATGAGTACAGAGTGATATTGGCCTCTTCTCGCCTCTTCTCTCTTGCACTCCACTCAATCATATTTAGACACTGCTAATACACTAGGAAACTAAGCTGAGATATCTTTCCCTGAGTCTTGCGTGGAAGACATTTTTATTTTATAAATGTATCCTTTAATTCTGTCCATATCATAAAATGTAATTCTGTGCATATCATGTCCTTTAATTCTGTACATAACATATCCTTTAATTCTGTCCATAACAAATCCTTCAATTCTGTCCATATCATGTCCTTTAATTCTGTCCATATCAAATCCTTAAATTCTGTACATATCAAATCCTTTAATTCTGTTCATATCAAATCCTTTAAGTCTGTCCATATTATTTTCTTTAATTCTGTCTATACCATATCCGTTTATTCTGTACATATCATATCCATTAATTCTTGCCATAGCATAACTGTTAATTCTTGCCATATCATATCCTTTAATTCTTGCCATATAAGTTCCTTTTATTCTGTACATATCATATCTTTAATTCTGTACATATCATATCCTTTCATTCTTGCCATATCATATCCTTTCATTCTTGCCATATCATATCCTATAATTCTGTACATATCATATCTATTTAATTCTGTACATATCAAATCCTTTAATTATTTACATAATATATACCATAATTGTGTACATATAATAACCATTATTTCTTGCCATATCATATCCTATAATTCTGTACATATCATATCCTTTAATTATGTACATATCATATCCTTTAATTATGTCCATATCATATCCATTAATGATATACATATCATAACCGTTAATTCTTGCCATATCATATCCTTTAATTCTGTACATATCATATCCTTTAATTCTGTACATACCATAACCTTTAATTCTTGCCATAATATATACCATAATTGTGTACATATAATAACCATTATTTCTTGCCATATCATATCCTATAATTCTGTACATATCATATCCTTTAATTATGTACATATCATATCCTTTAATTATGTACATATTATATCCTTTAATTCTGTACATATCATATCCTTTAATTCTGTATACATCATATCCTTTAATTCTGTACATGTCATATCCTTTAAGTATGTATATATCATATCCTTTAATTCTGGCCATAGCATATCCATTAATCCTGTACATATCATAACTGTTAATTCTTGCCATATCATATCCTTTAATTCTTGCCATATCATATCCTTTTATTCTGTACATATCATATCCTTTCATTCTGTACATATCATATCCTTTCATTCTTGCCATATCATATCCTTTAAATCTGTACATATCATATCTTTTTAATTCTTTCCATATCAAATCTTTAAATTCTGTCCAAATCATATCCTTTAAGTCTGTCCATATCATATCCTTTAATTCTGTACATATCATATCCTTTAATTCTATATATATCATATCCTTTAATTCTATATATATCATATCCTTTCATTCTGTACATATCATATCCTTTCATTCTGTCCATATCATATCCTTTCATTCTGTACATATTATATCCTTTCATTCTGTACATATCATATCCTTTCATCCTGTACATATCATATCCTTTTATTCTGTACATATCATATCGTTTTATTCTGTACATATCATATCCTTTCATTCTGTACATATTATATCCATTAATTATATATATATCATATCCTTTAAATCTGTACCAGAAAAAGACCAGGCAAAGCTAAAAAAAAGTAGTCATCCCTCCCATGCTCTCTTTATTGGAATTAAATCACTTTCTGGGAGCATATTAGAACTGTGTTGTTGTTCCCATCCCACCCATCCCCACCATAGCTGTGGGAAGAGGTTTTGGGTTAGGGGTGCTGAACGACATGCTGGAAGTCCCTGCCAAACTGGCCTGCAATTTATTCTTAACTCCGGATGCTAGAGTGATTTGCTTCATGTATTCATGTATTCATTCATAAYATAACCAGGCTCTATGGACCCAAATTACCTCTAAGGGATATGGCTTTTGTCTTGCATTTCAAAGATGATGGTGCAAAAACCTACAAAAAAACGTTAATTTTTTTCTTTGTATTATCTTTTACCAGATCTAATGTGGTATATTCTCCTACATTCCTTTCACATTTCCACAAACTTCAAAGTGTTTACTTTGAAATGGTACCAAGAATATGCATATCCTTGCTTCAGGGCCTGAGCTACAGGCAGTTAGATTTGGGTATGTAATTTTAGGCAAAAAACATTTTTTTAAAGGGGCGGATACTTAAGAGGTTTTAAGGGAGACTAGGGTTAGGGAGGACCAAGATGACACAAACAACTGTGCTCCTATACTTATCTATTGTTTACTCTTTCTTTAGTTCTTTCCACTGTAAACCTCAGTCTTTAACCTATTTCTGACATTGTTTTATTCAACTGTGATAAAAGGAGGAGGATGATTGTGGAGTTAGGAGAGTATGTGACAGAGAGAGAGAGATGATTTTGATGGGGCTGCATTAAATTAGTATTTGAGTCTTATAGATGACAGCTAGGGGACCGCTAGAGGATGTTACCACTGAACACTGTGTGTGTGTGTGTGTGTGTGTGTGTGTGTGTGTGTGTGTGTGTGTTGTGTGTGTGTGTGTGTGTGTGTGTGTGTGTGTGTGTGGTGTGTGTGGTTGGGTTTTTTGTTGTGGGTGTGTGTGTGTGTGTGTGTGTGTGTGTGTGTGTGTGTGTGTGCGTGTGTGTGTGTGTGTGTGTTTGTCTATGTGTAATATACACCACAGTCCTTTCATGTACTTTGAACACTCCATAGCTTAGACTGACACACTTTCATAACTCAGTGGAATTAGGAGGACTGACGAGTGCTCTTTTATAACAATAGGGATTTAGGAGGACTGAGGAGTGCTCTTTCATGACTTCAGTGAGTTAGGAGGACTGACGAGGACTGGTAGCTATCTCTTTATTTTTCCAAATGAGGAAAAGTATTTCCTCACACCTGTGCGGTCAGTTGTTTATGTGTGAATTGTTGCGGGCTGTGAGCTGAGGAACAGACTGAGGTAGTTCAGGTTGCAGTAATCCATCGTTCATATGAGGTTTGTTCTGCAGACACACACACACACACCACACAACACACACACACACACACACACACACCACACACACACACACACAACACACACACACACACACACACACACAACACACACACACACACACAACACACACACACACACCAGCACCAGATTAAGTCAACAGCGGTTGAACTATCCAGTTGCGAGAAATCTAACACTAAACTGTCTCACAGATACAAAACAAATATCGTTCTGATCTGTGGTGATCATGTTCTTTTGTCTAACTGGAACATGTCCTCTCTGTTCCTGGTGAGATTGACTGCATCCATCTAAAGGTCAAGTTGGCATTGCGTGTTGAGGCACTTCCACTACTCAGCAAAAAAAGGTCACGACCTGTCTGCTGCCTGACCGTCCTTTGGATGCCCTTGGACTCCCACATTCCAGACGATCTTCTCCTGTCCTCTGTTCACCTGACACTGACGATAACATGTTAACTGTTATAACATGTTAAATAACTATTTCTGATCAGTTGTTTGTTCTTCTGATGGACTTCCCATCACTGACCCTGAGACAGAGGATACAGACACACCCACACACACACACACACACACACACACACACACACCACCACACATCACACACACACACACACACACACACCACACACACCACACACACACACACACACAAAATAATAACATGATAACAGCATGTGATAATAACATGATACTAAACATAATAGCAAAATAAATAACATGATAATAGGGGGATAATAAATATGATAATAACATGCTAATAACGCAATAATATTTTAATAATAACATGATAATAAATGATAATAACATGATAATATTGTGATAATAACATGATAACATAATAATAACGTAATACTAGCATGATAATAACATCCTAATAACATTGATAGCATAATGTAGATAATAAAATGATAATGTAATAACAACATGATAACATGAAAATAATGTGATAATGACATGATAACAACATGATAATATTGTGATAATAACACAATAATGTGATAACAACATGGCAATAATGGGACAATAACATGTTAATAGCGTGATATTAACGTAATAATAATGTGATAATAGCGTAATAATAATGTGATAATAAGATGATAATAACGTAATAATAAGATGATAATAATGTAATAATAAGATGATAATATCGTAATAATAACATGATAATAGTCGCTAATGGTACTGTAGTCATGGTCAGTGGAGAGGACCAGCAGTTCAACGTCTTTACAAGAATGAATACCACTAAGTAAGAACCATTTGTTTTATTAAGGGGTTTGGCCTGGGTTTTAGAGAATGGCACTGTCCAGGACGGGATACTACATTTGTCATATTTTGTGTTTAAGAACCATGAATGGGTGAGAGAACGGACATACAGTATTATAATTCAAGAGTAAAAAAGAAGAAAAAAGAAAATGAAGAATAAAATGTCATTATTTTCAACCTGATGTTTTTAAACTTTGTCTTCCGTTCTGCGGTGTATTGTTTGGCCCCAGAGATGATGGAGTGAGAGCTCTCTCTTTCCAACTTCTCTAATTTCTCCTCTTCCGTTTAGAGGATACTCTTTCATGGCTATTATAACACTGAGTGCACAAGAGTTGAAAATAATCACCTAATTTCCTGCTACTAAGATTCCTGACTTGGCCGGTCAGTCGGTCGGTCAGTCAGACTAAATAGGGGCTTGGCATAGGGGTGAGTATTGGTGGGACAGATAGGTTGCAAGCCTTGACTGAAGCCCTTTGGGCCTTTGAGCAGAGGACAATATTTAAATATTGTAAGTAATGATGAGAACCAGTCAGTCTATCAGGGCCGAGAAGTCAACAAACTATTCAAAGCTATGTCTGTTGTAGTGGCAGAAGGAAAAGTTGATCTTCCTAACGGGTCTTTCGTTTTCAAACTATATTTGGGTATCTATTACCATCAAAGGCSATCATAATGTCCAGAACAGAGAACATTCCATTTTGGTGAGACATTCTAGTGACCGCAGGAAGGCCAGCAACAACACTACTTCCTGAAATGGGTGTCAGTCTGTCGACCGCTCCAGCTAAGACAGAAAAATTATTAAAATCACTATCATGAAAGAGCTTCGGACATTAAACAGCAGGTGGTTTTGAGGATGGAAACACGCAAATGGTGATCTGCTCTAAAACATCTCTTTGGTATGGTCTCAGATCTGGGTAGAGTACCTTCCAGGGTCACACACACTCCACACACACAGATGTTTGACATTCCTTCCTGTCCCAGTCACAGGTCCCTCAGGACAGGAACATACACACTTCCTCACATGGCGGCCTCAGAGAGATCCTGTTCCATAGCGCATCCTCCAATCACAACACCCCTACATATATTTTCTCCAACTCTTTACTCAATAGATGCTTTATGGTCCGTTTTCATCAAACAAAACCCACCTTTGTCCAGAAACCACAGCATATTTGTATTTGGTCAGAGACATTTTTCCAGGGAGAGTTTTGATGTCTGCATGTTTCCACTGGAAATGCATGGTGTAATTCTGGGGGAAAGAAAAATCTCTCTCTCTCTCTATATATATATATATACACTGCTCAAAAAAATAAAGGGAACACTTAAACAACACAATGTAACTCCAAGTCAATCACACTTCTGTGAAATCAAACTGTCCAACCACCTGTCTCAGTTCCTATGCTTCCTGGCTGATGTTTTTGGTCACTTTTGATTGCTGGCGTGCTCTCACTCTAGTGGTAGCATGAACGGAGTCTTACCAACCCACACAAGTTGGCTCGGTAGTGAGCTCATCCAGGATTGGCACAATCCCAATCGAGCTGTGGCAGAAGGTTTGCTGTGTCTGTCAGGCGTAGTGTCCAGAGCATGGAGGCGCTACCAGGAGACAGGGCGCCAGTACATCAGAGGAACGTGGGAGGAGGCCGTTAGGGGGCAAACAACCCAGCAGCAGGACGCTACTTCCGCCTTTGTGCAAGTAGGGCACTGCCAGAGCCCTTGCACAAATGACCTCCAGCCAGGCCACAAAGGCACATTGTGGTGGCTGCGCGAAGGTCCATCTTTGCAGGTCAGGTGTGACATGGGGGATGTAATGTGTTTTCTGATTGTCTAGGCGGTTTGTGTATGTCTTATGACGGCAGTGATCATCCTACGATGTTTGTATGTGTCTATGACGATCCTAGATTGGTCTCAAATTGTAGAGGCCAGCATGGTTATCATTGTGCTCTGATTGGGAACCATATTTAGGCCACCATATTCATTGGTATTTCGTGGCGTTATGTCTATTGTCTATGTTTGCATGTTTGCACATTGTTTATTTTTTAATTGAAAAAAAAAATTTTTAATATTTTCGAATTCCTTGATTTTTATATCTGTCGGTGTTGATTAAACACCATCTATTTACCTTTTATTTAACCAGTAGGCTAGTTGAGAACAAGTTCTCATTATATAGCTTCACGTTCGTTCGGTTTTGTTGTTTTGTTTAGTTTGTAAAGTGTTCTTC
>NC_036854.1:806394-828180 GCF_002910315.2 Salvelinus sp. IW2-2015
TTTTTAGGAAGCAAGCACTGGAATTGACAATACATTTCAGCATGGCGTGTTGTGCAAATGGAATAGACAAAAGTGGAATTATAGGGCAATTAGCAAGCACCCCCAAAAAAGGAGTGGTTTCTGCAGGTGGTGACTCACAGACCATTCTCAGTTCCTATGCTTCCGGCTGATGTTTTTGGTCACTTTTGATTGCTGGCGTGCTCTCACTCTAGTGGTAGCATGAGACGGAGTCTTACCAACCCACACAAGTGGCTCGGTAGTGAGCTCATCCAGGATGGCACATCCAATGCGAGCTGTGGCAAGCAAGGTTTTGCTGGTCTGTCACGCGTAGTGTCCAGAGCATGGAGGCGCTACCAGGAGACAGCGCGCAGTACATCAGAGGACGTGGGAGGAGGCCGTAGAGGGCAACACCCAGCAGCAGGACGCTACTCCGCCTTTGTGCAAGTAGGAGCACGCCAGAGCCCTTGCACAAATGACCTCCAGCCAGGCCACCAAATGGCACATTTGTGGCCTGCTGCGAGGTCCATCTTGCAGGTCAGGTGTGACCATGGGGGATGTATGTGTTTCTCCTAAATTGTCTGGCGGTATTGCTCATATGTTCTTATGGACGGGCAGTGATCTAGTCCTAGGCGAATGTTTGTATGTGTCCTATGACGCATGGCCTACGATTGGTCTCAAATTGTAGAGGCAGGCATGGTATCATTGGTGCTTCTGATTGGAACATATTTAGGGTTTTCGTGTCATTACACGAGAAGAATGTATTCTAACCACGCTGCGCTTTGGTCCTCCTCTCTTCCACCATACGACGATCGTGACACATACACCTTAGCCAAATACATTTAAACTCAGTTTTTCACAATTCTTGACATTTAATCCTAGTAAAAATTCCCTGTCTTAGGTAAATTAGGATCACCACTTTATTTTACGAATGTGAAATGTCAGAATGATAGTAGAGAGAAATTCCCAGAACAACACCAAAGGACCTGTTTGTGAAGATGCTGGCGGAAAACAGGTACAAAAGTATCTGCATCATGTATATCCACAGTAAAACGAGTCCTATATCGACATAACCTGAAAGGCCGCTCAGCAAGGAAGAATCCACTGCTCCAAACCTCCATAAAAAAGCCAAACTACGTTTTGCAACTGCACATGGGGACAAAGATCGTACTCTTTGGGGAAATGTCCTCTGGTCTGATAATGACCATTATTATGTTTGGGAGATAAAGGGGGGTGCTTGCAAGCCGAAGAACACCATCCCAACCGTGAAGCACGGGGGTGGCAGCATCACGTTGTGGGGGTGCTTTGCTGCAGGAGGGACTGGTGCACYTCACAAAATAGATGGCATCATGAGGATGGAAAATTACGTGGATATATTGAAGCAACATCTCAAGACATCAGTCAGGAAGTTAAAGCTTGGTCACAAATGGGTCTTCCAAATGGACAATGACCCCAAGCATACTTCCAAAGTTGTTGAAAAATGGCTTAAGGACAACAAAGTCAAGGTATTGGACTGGCCATCACAAAGCCCTGACCTCACTCCTATAGAAAATGTGTGGGCAGAACTGAGAAAGTGTGTGCGAGCAAGGAGGCCTACAAACCTGACTCAGTTACACCAGCTCTCTCTCTCTCTTTCTCTACGTCTGTTGATGTTATGTAATATTCATCTGACTGCATTAAGACTAAGAGGGACTGCAATCCTAAAATCTTTAAAGAAATCAAATCAAAGTGAGATAACATATGTTTCAGATGTACAGCCCACCTTCTAAAAGAACATTCCTATGAAAGTCCTAAGAAATCATCACTTGGGGTAGACAAGATGAACTGGAGTCCGGTCGTTAGCAGTTAGCAGTTAGCATAACTGTATAATAACCACAAATCCCTCAACCTGTTCTCTTAGATGCCACCATCAAAAACCTTAAAAAAACATATATCACARAATTGACATTTGAACATAAAAAAACGATTTTTTAAAGTTGCCATTGTACATTTAGTTGTCCCTGTCATTGAGTATAAATGAGTTAGCAGGGAGACTACTGTGTAGATGACAACCAGCCAAGAGGACCCACTTACATAGTTGGAAACCAGAAGCAGTGAAAAGGAGGCTCAATAAACCTTAAAACCTAAACAGGGGGGCTGGGTGACACAACACCCAGAGGACAGAGGAATAGATAAAACTGTACATTAAAACCCAGATTGCCACGAGACATTAAAATACATCCCAGTGTGTGGCTGCTGGCCAGAACTATCTTACCTTGAAACGATCCTCTCTCTCCCCCTCAGTGACCTAGCAACAGCTCTCAAATAAAACAAAACATACCTGTGTCAAATAAAAAAAAACGAGTAAGATGTACTGCTTAGGGAACGCGGTACATTAAGTTTTATCACTAAACTTCTTGTACAGCGGTTCCTGCATGTGCCAAGTGTGTATGCTGTGCTTTGTTCTTCAACCTCTCCCTCTCTCATTCAGCACCAGAGAGAAGTGAGCGTTGTCTTTGGAACATCTTGGTCAGGTTACCGATAATTCAGGATTAATTGGAGGAAAGAACTAGAGCATCTAACAGTAGTGAACGTGTCTGACGGGGAGGCCTCTCCTCTCTAACAGTAGTGAAAGTGTCTGATGGGGAGGCCTCTCCTCTCTAACAGTAGTGATAGTGNAGAGAGATTCTCCTCTCTAACAGTGTGAATAGTGAATGATGGGGAGGCCTCTACTCTCTAAAGTAGTTGTAGTCGAATGATGGGAGGCCTCTCCTCTCTAACAGTGTGATAGTGAATGATTCGGGAGGCCTCTCCTGCTCTAGACAGTAGTTGATAGTGACTGAATGGGTAGGCCTCTCCTGCTTAATACAGTAGTGATAGTGAATGATGGGAGGCCTCATCCTCTCTAACAGTAGTGATGAAGTGACTGATGGGTAGGCCTCTCCTCTCTAACAGTATGAAGTGAATTGAATGGGGAGGCCTCATCCTCTCTAACCAGTGTGATAGGTGTCTGATGGGGAGGCTCTCTCTCTAACAGTGTGGATAAGTGTCTGATTGGGGAGCCTCTCCTCCTCTAACAGTAAGTGATAGTGTCTGAATGGGAGGCCTCTCCTCTCTAGACAGTAGTGATAGTGTCTGATGGGGAGGCCTCTCTCTCTAACAGTAGTGATAGTTAATGATGGAGGCTTCGCTCTCTAAACAGTAGTGATAGTTAAATGATGGGAGTGGCCTCTCCTCAACAGGTGATAGTGAATGATGGGGAGGCCTCTCCTCTCGTAACAGTGTGGATAGTGACTGATTTGGAGGCCTTCCCTCTAACAGTAAGTGATAAGTGTTGATGGGGAAGGCTCTCCTCTCTAAACAGTAGTGATAGTTAATGATGGGGATGGCTCTCTCTCTAACAGTGTGATAGTGATGATGGGGAGGCCTCTCCCTCTAACAGTAGTGATAGTGACTGATGGGAGAGGCCTCTCCTCTCTAACAGTGTGATAGTGAATGATGGGGAGGGGCCTCTCCTCTCTAACAGTAGTGATAGTGAATGAGTGGAGGCCTCTCCTCTCTAACAGAGTGATAGTGGACTGATGGGGAGGCCTTTCCTCTCTAACATTGTGGATAGTGAATGATGGGGAGGCCTCTCCTCTCCTAAACAGTAGTGATAGTGACTGATGGGGAGGCCTCTCTCTCTAACAGTGTGATAGTGAATGGATGGGGCCACCCTCTCCTATATACAGTAGTGATAGTAACTGATGGGGAGGCCTCTCCTCTCTAACAGTAGGATAGTGACTTGATGGGCGGCCTCTCCTCTCTAACAGTGTGATAGTGAATGATGGGAGGGCCTCTCCTCTCTAACAGTAGTGATAGTGAACTGATGGGGAGGCCGTCTCCTCTCTAACAGTGTGATAGTGAATGATGGGGAGGCCTCTCCTCTCTACCAGTAGTGATAGTGACTGATGGAGAGGCCTCTCTCTTCTAACAGTGTGATAGTGAATGAATGGGGAGGGCCTCTCTCTCTAACAAGTAGTGATAGTTAATGATGGGAGGCCTCTCTCTCTCAACAGTAGTGATAGTGAATGATGGGGAGGGAGGCCTCTACTCTCTAACAGTAGTGATAGTGACTGATGGGGAAGGACCTCTCCTCTTAACAGTGTGATAGTGAATATGGGGAGGCCTCTCCTCTTCTAACAGTAGTGATAGTGAAATTTTTTTTTGAGAGGCCTACTCTCTATACGTAAGTGATTAGTGAATGATGGGGAGCCTCTCTCTTACAGTTAGTGATAGTGACTGATGGGGAGGCCTCTTCCCTCTCTAACAGTGTGATAGTGATATATGGAGGCCTCTCCTCTCTAAACAAGTCAGTGATAGTTTAATGATGGGGAGGCCTCTTCCTGCTCTAACAGTAGTGATAGTGACTGGATGGGGAGGCTCTCCTCCCTAAACAGTGTGATTAGTGAATGAATGGGGAGGCCTCTCCCTCTACAGTAGTGATAGTGAATGATGGGGAGGCCTCCCTCTCTAACAGTTATGATAGTGACTGATGGGAGGCCCTCTCCTCTCTAACTTGGTGATTAGTGAAATGATGGGGAGGCCTCTCATTCCTAACATAGTGATAGTGACTGGTGGGGAGGCCTCTCCTCTCTAACAGTGGTGATAGTGGAAAGATGGGGAGGCCTCTCCCTCTCTAACAGTAAAGTGATAGTTAACTGTGGGAGGCCTCTCCTCTCTAACAGTAGTGATAGTGGACTGATTGGGGAGGCCTCTCCTCTCTAAAGTGTGATAGTGAATGATGGGAGGCCTCTCCTCTCTAACAGTGAGTGATAGTGAAGATGGCGAGGCCTCTCCTCTCTAAACAGTAGTGATAGTGAATGATGGGGAGCCTCTTCCTCTCTAAACAGTAGTGATATGACTGATGGGGAGGCCTCTCCTTCTAACAGTGTGATAGTGAATGATGGGGAGGCTCTCCCTCACTAACAGTAAAGTGATATTAATGATGGGGAGGAGGCCTCTCCTCTCTAACAGTAGTGAATCTGATGATGGGGGGCCTCTCCTCTCTAACAGTAGTGATAAGTGACTGATGGGGAGGCCTCTCCCTCTCTAACAGTAAGTGATAGTGAATGATGGGGACGGCCCTCCTCTCGTACAGTAGTGATAGTGAACGTGATGGGGAGGGTCCTCTCCTCTCTGAACAGTAGTGATGTTGAACTGATGGGGAGGCCTCTCCTCTCTTAACAGTAGTAATGGTGTTGGTCTCTCTGTTGAATGGGATTGTTATAGGTGCTAACTTCCGAACAGCTGTGTTAGTGGATGGGAAGTAGAGGAGTACAGTACCAGCGTGTTATGGGATGTTTTATTGGGAGTACAAAGTACCAGGTTTGGTATGGGGATAGAGGTTAACAGTAACCCAGCTGTGTTAGTGGATGGATACAGGTAACAGCCTGTGTTAGGGGTGGCAGTACATTACCAGTGTGGTTAGGGGATGTTTAGTAAGCAGTACCCGCTGTGGTTTAAGGGGATGTTTCGTACAGTAACCGCGCTGTGTTAGGGGGATGGGGGAGTACAGTACCAGCTGTGTTAGGGAATTGGGGAGTAAGGTACCAGCTTTATATTAGGGGATGGGGAGTACCGTAACGCATCTATATTAGGGGATGGAGTAAGGAGTACAGTACAGCTGTGTTTATGGGATGGGAGTACAAGGAGTACAGTACCAGAGCTGTGTTAGGGGATGGGAGTACAGTACCAGCTGTGTTATTGGGATGGGAGTACAGGAGTACAGTACCAGCTGTGTTATGGGATGGGGAGTAAGTACCAAATCTATATTAGGGGATGGGAAGTAACAGGAGTACATACCAGCTGTGTTACTGGGAAGGGGAGTACAGTACGCAGCTGTGTTAGGGGATGGGGAGTACAGTACAAGCTGTGTTAGGGATGCGGAGTTACAGGAGTAAATTACTAGCTGTGTTAGGGAATTGGGGAGTACAATACCAGCTAATTAGGGGAGGGGAGTACAGTACCAAGCTGTGATTAGGGGAGGGGAGTACAGTTCCACGCTGTGTTAGGGGTGGGGAGTACAGTACCAGCCTGTATTTGAGGGGATGGGGAGTAACCAGATACCACCTGTGTTAGGGGGATGGGGAGTACAGTACCAGCTGTGTTAGGGGATGGGGAGTACAGTACCAGCTGTAATTAGGGGATGGGGAGTACAGTAACCTAGCTATATTAGGGATGGGGAAGTCAGTACCACTGTATTAGGGGAATGGGGAGTACAGTTACCAGCTGTGGTTAGGGGCTGGGGAGTACAGTACCAGCTGTGTTTAGGGGATGGGAGTACAGAGTTACTAGTGACCAGCTGTGTTATGTGGATGAGAGTACAGGAGTACAGTACCACTATTATTAGGGGATGGAGTACAGGAAGTACAGTACCACTGTGTTAGGGATGGGATACAGGAGGTAGCAGTACGCAGCTATATTAGGGATCGGGAGTTACAGGAGTACAATACCCGTCTTGTTAAGGGGGATGGGAGTACAGTAACCAGCTATATTAGGGGATGGGGAGTAAACATGTACCAGCTGTATTAGGGGATGGGAGTACAGTACCAACGCTGTGTTAGTGGGATGGGGAGTACAGTACCAGCTTATATTAGGGGATGGGGAGTAACAGGAGTACCAGTAACTGTCGTTAATGGGATGGGATGTACAGGAGTACAGTACCAGCTTGTTATTGGGAATGGGAGTACAGTACCAGCTGTGGTTAGGGGAGGGAACAGGAGTACAGTACCAGCTGTGTTAGGGGATGGCGGAGTAAGGTTAACAGCTATATTAGGGATGGGAGTACAGTAACCAGCTGTGTTAAGGGAATGGGAGTCCAGGAGTAAGTACCAGCTATATTAGGGGATGGGGAGTACAGTCCAGCTTGTGTTAGGGGAAATGGGAGTAAGGAGTACAGTACCAGCTGTGTTAGGGGATGGGGAGTACAGTACCAGCTATATTAGGGGATGGGAGTACAGGAGTACAATACCAGCTGTGTTAGGGGATGGGGAGTACAGTACCATCTATATTAGGGGATGGGGAGTACAGTACCAGCTGTATTAGGGGAAGGGGAGTACAGGAGTAGCAACAGAATAGAGTAGGGTAGCCTACGCTACAGATCGTCTGGAAATTGATAACCCCAGAGGGAAATATATTTATTCTGCCTGTTCTTTTCTTTTTTTCTCTTCACCAGAGCAGGTAGCTGCAAATATACAGCTGGAAAAGAAGGAAAAAAAATAAGTTAATTAAAATAAAACATTCCTCACATAACTTGGTGTTGAGACGGAAAGGAGGGGTGGTGTGTCCGTAGCCAGTCAGTCAGTTAGCCGGTAGGACCTGTACCTTCTTATGTAAACCCACCAAGCATGTACGCCATGCACGGGTACTTCAGTATCAGGTGCTGCAGGTTACCAACCTCACCTGCACCTACTGGAGATGGGCAATAACAAAGCTGTGGCTGAAACAGCATGTCTGTTTCTTTTACCATGTTTTAATAATGACATATTGTAAATCCAGATTAGAATCAGCGAAGGTGGGTTTAGACACTGTTAGTACAAAGACAACTCTGTATGATTCTAACGCTCTAAAGTTCTTGGGCACCCATTATGATGTCACTCTACAACCATTGCGGTCTACTCAACCCAGTGTTGCGTCTGTAAACTCTAGTAGTACTATCAACTGTAGCAGGGGTTCAGACCATGGTTTAAGAGGTCCACTGATCTCAGAGCAGCCAACACAGACAGTGACATGTTGTTCAGACCATGGTTTAAGAGGTCCACTGATCTCAGAGCAGCCAACACAGACTAGTGACATGTTGTTCAGACCATGGTTTAAGTGGTCCACTGATCTCAGATCAACCAACACAGACTAGTGACATGTTGTTCAGACCATGGTTTAAGAGGTCCACTTATCTCAGATCAACCAACACAGACTAGTGACATGTAGTTTCACAATCGTGGATAAATGGCGGCGTTCGCGGAAAACTGAAAGAGCAAAGCACTGCATTTAACCACCTCCAGTCTGTTGTCTCCACTTGCTTCAAGATGTCCACCACTGTTCCTGTACCTAAGAAAGCGAAGGTAACTGAAGTAAATGGCAATTTCCCTGTAGCGCTCACTTCTGTCATCATTGAAGTGCTTTGAGAGGCCAAATAGGATCATATCACCTCCACCTTAGCTGACACCCCAAACCCACTACCATTTACATACCCCCCAAACAGATCCACGGATGACGGCGTCGCCATCACACTGCACACTGCTCTATGCCATCTGGACAAGAGGAATATTTGTATAAAATACATTTTTAAAAGTATGTAACACTTGGCAAGTCAGTTAAGAACAAATTCTTATTTACAATGACGGCCTACCCCGGCCAAACCCGGACGACGCTGGGACAATTGTGAGCCGCCTTATGGAACTCCCAATCACGGTCGGATGTGATACAGCCTGGATGAATACCTATGAATGAAAGCTGTTCATTGACTACAGCTCAATCTTCAACACCGTAGAGGTCTCCAAGCTCATCACTAAGCTCGGGGCCTTGGGTCTGAACTCTGTCCTGTGCAACTGGGTCCTAGACTTCCTGAGGGGCCGACCCCAGGTGGTGAAGGTAGGCAACAACACCTCCGCCATGCTGATCCTCAATAAACATTAAGAACACCTGCTCTTTCCATGACATAGACTGACCAGGTGAATCCAGGTGAAAGCTATGATCCCTTATTGATGTCACCTGTTAAATCCACTTCAATCAGTGTAGTTGAAGGGGAGGAGACAGGTTATTAAAGAAGGATTTTTTAAGCCTTGAGACAATTGAGAAATGGATTGTGTATGTGTGCCATTCAGAGGGTGAATGGGCAAGACGAGATTTAAGTGCATTTGAACGGGGGTATGGTAGTAGGTGTCAGGTGCACCGATTTGTGTCAAGAACTGCAACGCTGTTGGGTTTTTCCACGCTCAACAGTTTCCCGATTTGATTTGATTTGATTTGGGACAGACTGTAGTCTTTACACTTGGATGTGCCCCCAATTCCTTCAATTCTTTAAAGATTATCATTGAGTTACTGTAAACTACGATCATTGAGTTACTGTAAACTACTATCATTGAGTTACTGTAAACTACTATCATTGAGTTACTGTAAACTACTATCATTGAACTGAAAACTATCATGAGTACTGTTAAACTCTACAGGCTTCCAAGATATTATGAGATTAGATTTGGAATTATATTTATAAATATCTACCATAGCTGAATTTCTTCGGTTGTTAGATCTTTGAGAGTTGATAAACAAGTTACTTTATTCTAGAAATTGTAAAAACATTAATATTCCTTTTTGGAATGCCCCATCTAAGCATTCAGGTTTTTTTACATGTTCTAGACCTAACTGACCATTCAGGTTCTTTTTACATGTTCTAGGCCTAACTGACCATTATGTCTTTTTTACATGTTCTTAGACCTAACTGACATTCAGGTGTTCTTTACATGTTCTAGACAAACTGACCATTCAGGTTCTTTTACATGTTCTAGGCTAACTGACCATTCATGTTCTTATTTTACATGTTTCTAGACCTAACTGACCATTCAGTTCTTTTTACATGTTCTAACCTAACTGACCATTCAGGTTCTTTTACATGTTTACCTAACTGACCATTCAGTTCGTTACATTTCTAGACCTAACTGACCATTCCAGGTTCTTTTTACATGTTCTAGACCTAACTGACATTCAGGTTCTTTTATAGTTTTAGACCTAACTGACCATTCAGGTTCTTTTTACATGTTCTAGAACCTAACTGAACCATTCAGTGCTTTACAGTTCTAGAACCTAACTGACATTCAGTTCTTTTTACATGTTCTAGACCTAACTGACCTATCAGGTTATTTTTACATGTTCTAGACCTAACTGACCATTCAGGTTCTTCTTTTTACATGTTCTAAGCCAACTGACATTCAGGTTATTTTACATGTTCTAGGCCAACTGACCATTCAGTTTTTTTACATTTCTAGGCCTAACTGACCATTCAGTTCTTTTTTTACCATGTTCTAGGCCTAATGGCAGATTACTGGCTACTTTTAACCTCATTTAAAGGGATAAATCAACATGGTTGGTGCCCAGAAACACTGCTATCTTGAGCCATTAAAGCCCTGGTTTACGGTACACATAATCTAACCATCACAGCCGAGTGGCAGACGAGCCAATAGGGTTTCATTGTTCTCAGAGAAAGAGAGGTGATTGGAGGGGAGTGTGGGGACAAAGGTGGTGGTGGTGGGGGGAGGGTGGAGGGGTAGATACCCGACTAGTCGCTAATCGACCCCACACAATGATTGTCTGACTCTTTAAACGTTTATTGTATCGGTGGAGGAAGACGGAATTACGTAACAAGAAGGAAAAAAATGACTGTTGCTTGTCGTAGCGACGAACGCCTGACTACTATACCTTCTCTTGTCCTGGATACGCCATGGAACCCTGAGTCGCGTTCACCATTCCAGAACGTTGCTTCCCTCCCCATCTGTTCACTATACACCTTCCAGAACGTTGCTCCCTCCCTCCCATTCTGTATACTACACCTTCCAGAACGTTGCTCCCCTCCCTCCCCATCTGTTCACTACACCTTCCAGAACGTTTTGTCCCTCCCTTCCCCATCTGTTGACTACACTTCCAAGCGTTGCTCCTCCCTCCCTCCCCATCTGTTCGACTACACCTTCCAGGAACGTTGTCCTCCCCCCATCTGTTTCACTTACACCTTTCCAGAACGTTGCTTCGGCGCTTCCATCGCCTACATCTGTTTCACTACCGATACCTTCCAGTAACGTTGCTCTTGCCCTTCTTCCCTTCCCTTCTTCCCATCTTGTTCACTACACCTTCCAACGTGCCTCCCTCCATCTGTCCCCATCTTTTCAGTAAACCTTCCAGACTGTACTGACCCTCCCCTCCTCCCCATCTGTTATACACCACTTCAGAACGTTGCTCCTCCCTCCTCATCTGTTCACTCACCTTCCAGAACGTTGCCTCCCTCCTCCCTCCCCATCTGTTACTACACCTTCCAGAAACGTTGCTCCTCACCCTCTCCCAATCTTTCACTAATCCTTTCATGAACGTTACTCCTCCTTCCCTCCCCATCTGTTTGGACTACACTAACAGTCACAATTTCCATTAGTATGCAAAGTGATTAATAGTTCAGTGTAGACAAGAGGTGGAGGTAGATGGGGGAAAGAAGGAGAAACTCTGTGGATTGACAACACATGCCATGGCGATTCCTTCCTTGTTTATTGAACAGGGCTGAACAGACGAGAACAATAGAGCCGTGAAGAGAGTAAGAGAGAGAGAGAGAGAGAGAGAGAGAGAGAAGAGAGAATGAGAAAGTAGAGAGAGATAGAGAGAGAGAGAGAGAGAGAGAGTGAGAGAACTGAACGAGCAGAGAGAGAGAGAGAGAGAGAGAGAGAACTTCCACAAAGCTGTGAAAACGATCTGGAGAGACAAGGTCAAGATAGGGCATCTCATGCCAATCAAAAGGAACATAAATATTTCAACATAACCATTAGGATCTGGCTAAAAATACTGAATCAAGTCATAGAGCCCATTGCCTTTATGGTTTGTAGAGGTCGGGGTCCGCTCGACCAACCAAGATTTCAAACAAAATGGGCGCAAAACACCAAATTGAGGACTCTGCAATGCAGAATGTCTGCAAAATATCCTCCGTGTTACAGAACGACAGAACACCAAATTAAATGCATGCAGGAGCAGAAATTAGGCAACCGATACCTCACGTATATTAGCAAAATTCTCAGAAAAGAGCCGTTGAAATTCCTACACAACCACCTAAAAGGAACGATTCCCAACCTTCCATAACAAAGCGCATCACCTACAGAGAGATTGAACCTGGAGAAGAGTCCCCTAAGCAAACGTGGGTCCCTTAGGGCTCTGTTGCACGAAACACAACAGCCATCTCCCGACAATAGCCCCAGGACTATAAACAGCAGCAATTAGACCCTAACCAAATCATTAGAAAACAAAAGAAATTACTTGACACATGGGAATTAACAAAAAAACAGAGCGAGAGAGCTAGAATGCTATTTGCCCTAAACAGAGAGTAACACAGTGGCAGAATATCCTGACCACGTGTGACTGACCCAAACTTAAGGAAAGCTTTGATATGTACAGACTCAAAGGTGAGCATAGCCTTGCTATGAGAAAGGCCAGCCGTTAGGGCAAAGACATGGCTCTCAAGAGAAGAAGGCCTATGTGCACATTGCGCAACAAAAATAGAGGTGGAAACCGAGCTGCAAACTTCCTAACCTCTCTGCCAATGTATCGACCATATTAAGAGACACATAATTTCCTCAGATCACACAGATCCACAAAGAATTCAAAAAACAAATCCATTTTTGATAAACTCCATATCTTACTTGGGTGAAATTTCCATCAGTGTGCCAATCACAGCAGCAAGATTTTGTGACCTGTTGCCACCAAAAAGGGCAACCAGTGAAGAACAAATCACCATTGTAAATACAGATCCACATATTTATGCTTACTTATTTTAAACAGTTGTGGTGCTTTAAAACCATTTGTACATTGGTTACAACTGTGTATATTTAATATGACACTCATAATTCTTTAATGTTTTGAAACTTCTGTATGTGTAATTGTTTTACTGTTAATTCCCCTTTTGTTTTGTTTCACTTTTGTGGTAATTTGTCCTACTCATTTGCTTTGGCAAATGTTACGAACTGTTTCCCCATGCAAATAAAGCCCCTGAAATTGAATTGAATTGAATTGAGAGAGAGAGAGAGAGAGAGAGAGAGAGAGAAAAAGGAAAAAAAAGAGAAGGAGAAAAAGGAGAGAGAGAGAGAGAGAGAAGAGAGAAGGAGAGAGAGAGGAGAGAGAGAGAGAGAGAGAGAGAGAGAGAGAGAGAGAGAGAGAGAGAGAGAGAGAGAGAGAGAGAGAGAGAGAGAAGAGCAGTGATGATGACTTGCCTGTAATTAATTAATCCTGTGGGTGGCCCCCAGAATTAGCTGTCGCTTGGATCTGATCCTATTGAGAGAGTATTACACTGAGTAATTCAATGCAGCTCTGCTCTGCTGGGTCGCTATAGGGTTTCTGTAACCTTTATATTTAAATCATATGTGCGGTGAAACAGCTGGTGTGCCATCATAATAATATACACTGAGTGTACAAAACATTAGGAACACTAATATTGAGTTGCACCCCCTTTTTCCTTCAGAACAGCCTCAATTCGTCGAAGCCTTCCACAGGGATGCTGGCCCATGTTGACTGAAATGCTGGCTGTATRTCCTTTGGGTGGTGGACCATTCTTGATACACACAGGAAACTGTTGAGCGTGAAAAACCCAGCAGCATTGCAGTTGTTGATACACTCAATACGGTGCGCCTGGCACCTGCTATCATACCCCATACCATACCCCGTTCAAAGGCACAATCTTTTGTCTCACCCTCTGAATGGCACAAATACACAATCCATGTCTCAACTGTATCAAGGCTTAAAAATCCTTCTTAACCTGTCTCCTCCCATTCATCTACACTGGATTTAACAGGTGACATCAATAGGTGATCACAGCTTTCACTTGGATTCACCTGGTCAGTCTATGTCATGGAAAAGAGCATGTTTTGTAAACTCAGTGTACAGTGCCTTCGGAAAGTATACAGACCCCTTGACTTTTTGCCAAGAGTGTTCTAAGCTGTCATCAAGGCAAAAGGTGGCTACTTTGAAGAATCCCTAAAGATTGGAAAGCTGCCGCGGTCATCCCCCTCTTCAAAGGGCGTGACACTCTAGACCCAAACTGTTATAGACCTATATCCATCCTGCCCTGCCTTTCTAAAGTCTTCGAAAGTGAAGTTAATAAACAGATCACTGACCATTTCCAATCGCACCGTACCTTCTCCGCTGTGCAATCCGGTTACCGAGCTGGTCACGGGTGCACCTCAGCCACGCTCARGGTACTAAACGACATCATAACCACCCGACTAGCATCACTACTCTGGACGGTTCTGACTTAGAATATGTGGACAACTACAAATACCTACGTGTCTGGCTAATAAACTGTAAAATCTCCTTCCAGACTCATATTAAACATCTCCAATCCAAAATGTAATCTAGAATCGGCTTCCTATTTCGTAAACAAAGCCTCCTTCACTCACGCCGCCAAACATACCCTCGTAAAACTGACTATCCTACCAATCCTCGACTTCGGGCGATGTCATTTACAAAATAGCTTCCAACACTCTACTCAGCAAACTGGATGCAGTCTATAACAGTGCCATCCGTTTTGTCACCAAAGCCCCTTATACCACCACTACGACCTGTATGCTYTCGTCGGCTGGCCCTCGCAACATATTTTCTTCACCAGACCCACTGGCTCCAGGTCATTTATAAGTCTATGCTAGGTAAAGCTCCGCCTTATCTCAGTTCACTGGTCACGATAACAACACCCAYGTGCTCCAGCAGGTATATCACACTGGTCATCCCTAAAGCCAACACMCCATTGGCCGCCTTCCCTTCCAGTTCTCTGCTGCCAATGACTGGAACGAATTGCAAAAATCGCTGAAGCTGGAGACTTATATTTCCCTCACTAACTTTAACCTCACTGGGGTATGTGGGACACTAGCATCCCACCTCGTCAACAGCCAGTGAAACTGCAGGGCACCAAATTCAAAACAACAGAAATCCCATAATTAAAATTCCTCAAACATACATGTATTTTACACCATTTTGAAGATACACTTGTTGTAAATCCAACCACAGTGTCCGATTTCAAAAAGGCTTTACGACGAAAGCACACCAAACGATTATGTTAGGTTAGAGCCAAGTCACAGAAAAAGACAGACATTTTTCCAGCCAAAGAGAGGAGTAACAAAAAGCAGAAATAGAGATAAAATGTATCACTAACCTTTGATGATCTTCATCAGATGACACTCATAGGACTTCATGTTACACAATACATGTATGTTTTGTTCGGTAAAGTTCATATTTATATCCAAAAATCTCAGTTTACATTGGCGCGTTATGTTCAGTAGTTCCAAAACATCCGGTGATTTTGCAGAGAGCCACATCAATTTACAGAAATACTCATAATAAACAATGCTAAAAGATACAACTGTTATGCATGGAATTTTAGATCCACTTCTCCTTAATGCAACCGCTGTGTCAGATTTCAAAAAAACTTTATGGAAAAAGCACACCATGCAATAATCTGAGTACAGCGCTCAGACACAAAACCAAGCCATACAGATATCCGCCATGTTGTGTAGTCAACAGAGGTCAGAAATAGCATTATAAATATTCACCTATGTTTGATGATCTTCATCAGAATGCACTCCCAGGAATCCCAGTTCCACAATAAATGTTTGATTTGTTCGATAAAGTCCGTCATTTATGTCCAAATACCTCCTTTTTGTTTGTGCGTTTAGCCCAGTAATCAAAATTCATGAGGCGCGATCACTAGGTGAAGACGAAAAGTAAAATAGTTCCRTTATAGTCCGTAGAAACATGTCAAACGATGTATAGAATCAATCTTTAGGATGTTTTTAACAGAATTCTTCAATAATGTTCCAACCGGAGAATTCCTTTGTCTTTAGAATTGCAATGGAACGCAAGCTACCTCTCACGTGAACACACGTGGTCAGCTCATGGCACTCGGGGAGAGACCTTACTCAATCCCCTCTCATTCGCCCCCAATGCACAGTAGAAGCCTCAAACAAGGTTCTAAAGACTGTTGAC
Organism: Salvelinus sp. IW2-2015; assembly: GCF_002910315.2. Taxonomy (NCBI): domain Eukaryota; kingdom Metazoa; phylum Chordata; class Actinopteri; order Salmoniformes; family Salmonidae; genus Salvelinus; species Salvelinus sp. IW2-2015. The sequence continues at coordinate 822,121 of NC_036854.1, forward strand.
ATCTAGTGGAAGCCTTAGGAAGTGCARTATGACCCCATAGACACTGTATATACGATAGGCAATGAGTTGAAAAACTACAAACCTCAGATTTCCCACTTCCTGGTTGGATTCATTCAAACAGTTTTAGAAACTTCAGAGTGGTATCTTTCCAAATCTACTAATTACATGCATATTCTAGCTTTTATGGCTGAGTAGCAGGCAGGTTAATTTGGTTAAAATTCTGAATGCTGCCCCCTACCCTAATGAAGTTAAACATCAGCTATCTGAGCAGCTAACCGATCGCTGCAGCTGTACATAGCCAATCTGTAAATAGCCCMTCCAATCTACCTACCTCATCCCCATATTGTTTTTATTTACTTTTCTGCTCTTTTGCAMACCAGTATTTCTACTTGCACATCATCATCTGCTCATCTATCACTCCAGTGTTAATTTGCTAAATTGTAATTASTTCACTACTATGGCCTAATTATTGCCTTACCTCCTCATGCCATTTGCACATACTGTATATAGACTTTCTTGTTTTTCTATTGTGTTATTGACTGTACGCTTGTTTATTCCATGTGTAACTCTGTGTTGTTGTTTGTGTCGCACTGCTTTGCTTTATCTTGGCCAGGTCGCAGTTGTAAATGAGAACTTCTTATTAACTGGCTTACCTGGTTAAATAAAGGTGAAATAAAAATACAATTAATGAAATAAATAAATAAAATCTCAAATATTTTGATTTGTTTAACACTTTTTTGGTTACTACATGATTCCATATGTGTTATTTCATAGTTTTGATGCCTTCACCAATATTCTATAATGTAGAAAATAGTAAAAATATATATGGGGGATTGGAAATGATGCAGACAATTACAGTGATGGAAGCTACAATCTTTCTGCAGTATGAAAGTCGATCTACCCCTTAAATAAAAAATAAAAAAAACAGTACAACTCTGGTTCATAGGCACATGATCACTGCATACAATAGCTGTAGGATTGACAGAGGCATTCAGGGGAGTTTGAGGGACATAAGTTAGGTTACATACATTGTGTCTCACCCTGATCTGTTTCACCTGTATTGTGCTTGTCTCCACCCCCCTCCAGGTGTCGCCCATTTTCCCCATTATCCCCCGTGCATTTATACCTGTGTTCTCTGTTTGTCTCTGCCAGTTAATTTTGTCTCGTCAAGCCTGCGTGTTATTTCCCGTACTCCTGTTCTCTTTAGTCCCTGTATTCCAGTTCTTCCGGTTCCGACCTATTCTGCCTGTCCTGATCCCGAGCCTCCCTGCCGTACTGTACCTATCAGACTCTGACCTGGTTTACGAACTTCTGCCTGTCCTGATCCCGAGCCTCCCTGCCGTACTGTACCTATCTGACTCTGACCTGGTTTACGAACTTCTGCCTGCCCTGATCCCGAGCCTCCCTGCCGTACTGTACCTATCTGACTCTGACCTGGTTTACGAACTTCTGCCTGTCCTGACCCTGAGCCTGCCTGCCGCCCTGTACCTATCAGACTCTGACCTGGTTTACGAACTTCTGCCTGTCCTGACCCTGAGCCTGCCTGCCGCCCTGTACCTATCAGACTCTGACCTGGATACGAACCTCTGCCTGTCCTCGACCTGGCCTTTGACTGACCCCTGTTGTTATAATAAACGACTCTGTATATTGAACCTTCCGTCTCCTGTGTCTGCATCTGGGTCATATCCTGAGTCATGTTACATTTTCACTGATTTTAACTGATATTGCCTTTTCCCGCCTGCCTTCCATCATTGAGGACACGTATTTTCATTGTTTAACCTTGACTTATCAATATAATAGCTCATATTTGACTGTAGTGACTAAAGACTCTCGTGTCAGATTAAGCTACATTACATATCCACAGCCATTGGAGGTTGGAAAGTCTTGCCAAAAATGTAATTCGCTCATCGAAAGGAACCTTTCACATAATCAAATGAAGCACAACGCTGGAAATCTGTCCGCATCCACAGAAACTAGTCCCAGCGTTCATATGCACGACACAGATGGTTTTATATCAAATGATAGCAGAAAGCAGAGTGAGGAAGAGAGACTCTGACACAGATGGTTTAATATCAAATGAATAGCAGAAAGCAGAGTGAGGAAGAGAGACTCTAACACAGATGGTTTATATCAAATGAAAAGCAGAAAGCAGAGTGAGGAAAGAGACTCTAACACAGATGGTTTAATATCAAATGAATAGCAGAAAGCAGAGTGAGGAAGAGAGGACTAAGAAACTACAGATGTTACTGCCAGTTCCTTAATGTTTTGGATATACGTAGCCTAATATTAAACAGAGCAAAGTGGGCATGAGTTACACATGACATGCCAATGGTCATTTAACAGAGTTTAAAACCTGCCAAGAACAGCTAGTTTTCTGTTTTCGTCTCCCCAATCAGACCACTCCAGACAATCCTAACAACATTCTTGCTTGAGAAATTTCTCTGTGCTAAGAAGTTATTTTTATTTATTTTTGACCATTTTATTTGAAAACAGTAAAGTACTTCATTGTTACCCAGAAATGATTTGATATTGATATAAAAATGGCTGCATTGGATCTGAAATATGACAATGATCAATGAAATCTCCAGGGAGCCTATTGTTCTGGCAAAGATGTGTCCGTAGCAGATTGCTAAACTCTATTTTATACGTATAATATGAATGAATGTAGGCTACCCTGTTTTTGCCAGACAAAACAGGAGAAAATGAAACAAGTGCTTTCTGGTCACTAATAAGGAAATGGGCAAACGCCTTTGGGCGCCAATGCTGAAGACTGGTCGTTGGTCTACAGCAAGACGCACAACTTTTTGTTCTGAAGCACAGATTAGATGTTCCTATGTAGTGACCAGATTAAATAGGCAATGTTATAACTATAAAATCAAATGGTAGCTACAATGTAGCCTGTAAAAACATGTATATTAAAAATATGCATCATACAGTTCAAAAGTTTGGGGTCACTTAGAAATGTCCTTGTTTTTGAAAGAAAAGCACATTTGTTGTCCATTAAAATAACTTCAAATTGATCAGAAATACAGTGTTGTCACGCGCCTGGCCGTAGAGAGGTTTTTATTCTCTATTTTGGTTAGGTCAGGGTGTGACTAGGGTGGGCATTCTAGTTTCCTTATTTCTATGTTGGTGTGGTTGATTCCCAATCAGGGGCAGCTGTCTATCGTTGTCCCTGATTGGGGATCATATCTAAGTTGTATTTTCCTTTTGGGTTTTGTGGGGTTTTGTTTTCTGTTATTGTACTGTACCTGACTGTACTGTATCTGCCTAGAAAACTGTTCGCTTTCGTTTTCGCTTTGTTATTTTGTTTGAGTGTTTTTTGATAATAAAAATCATGAACACTTTCCACCTGCGCTTTGGTCCACTCCTTTCGAGAGACGTAACAAGTGTAGACATTGTTAATGTTGTAAATGCTATTTGTATCTGGAAACGGCTGATTTTTATGGAATATCTACATAGGCGTACAGAGGCCCATTATCAGCAACCATCACTCCTGTGTTCAATGGCACGTTGTGTTAGCTAATCCAAGTCTCATAATTTAAAAGGCTAATTGATCATTAGAAACCTTCTGCAATTATGTTAGCACAGCTGAAAACTGTGGTTCTGATAAAGAAGCAATAAAACTGTCCTTCTTTGGACTAGTTGAGTATCTGGGCATCAGCATTTGTGGGTTCGATTACAGGCTCAAAATGGCCAGAAACAAAGAACTTTCTTCTAAACTCATCAGTCTATTCTTGTTCTGAGAAATGAAGGCTATTCCATGCGAGAAATTGCCAAGAAAGTGAAATCTCGTACAACGCTGTGTACTACTCTGTCACAGAACAGCGCAAACTGGCTCTAACCAGAATAGAAGAGAGATGGGAGGCCCCGGTGCACAACTGAGCAAGAGGACAAGTACATTTAGGTGTCTAGTTTGAGAAATAGACGCCTCACAAGTCTCAACTGGCAGCTTCATTAAATAGTACCGCAAAACACCCAGTCTCCACGTCAACAGTGAGAGGCGACTCCGGGATAGCTGACCTTCTAGGCGGGTTCAAAGGAAAAAAGCCATATCTCAGATTGGCCAATAAAGAGAAAAGATTAAGATGGGAAAAAGAACACAGACACTAGACAGAGGAACTCTGCTTAGAAGGCCAGCATCCTGGAGTCGCCTCTTCACTGTTGACGTTGAGACTGGACAGAGGAACTCTGCCTAGAAGGCCAGCATCCCGGAGTCGCCTCTTCACTGTTGACGTTGAGACAATCAACATGTTTAAGCCTAATTCCCTAATGGACATTTTCACTTCTGCTCTCTCAACCTCTCCCCCTGCCTCACCTTCCCTCTCTGGCTCCTTGTCTTTCCACCCCTTTCCCTCTCTGTTTCCCTATCACTTTACCTTTCTTTTCCCCTCTCTGTAGCTCCCTCCCCCTCTCTCTGTCTCTCTGTCTCTCCAGTCACACCCCCACCCTCTCTCTAACAGACCACTAGGAGACCCAAGGCATCACCCTCTCTTAGAATGAGGAGGAAACCCATGTGACCTCTGAAGATATCAAAACAATGTCTTCAAGTGTTGAGTGGACCTTTTCAGTCTAAAGCCTTTATATCTAGAAGGAAGTATTCAGTCTCCTCTCCTCTGTAGAATCTTTCCACTGATTAAGCCACTGTCTCCCTCTCACCCCTATCTGTCATTGAGGGACAAACTTTCCCAGGGACGACTGAATTCTCCCATTGGCTGAATTTGGCTCAATCAAACAACCAATCATGGCATCTCTAGCACTTGTCCTTGGTTACCGTGGTTGGCACGTCAACACAGAAAAACTTCACCTAACTGTCATTGAGTTCTAATCCTTCTCTGACCTCTTTGAGGGGAAAGAGGACTCTGAGACTCTGTGTGTGTGTCTGTGTCTCATACAGGTCAGTGTCAGCCTCACAAAAGGGCCATTCTGTTCTATCTGTTCAGCAGTTCTATTCTGTTCAGTGTTCTACACCGACCTCGTAAATGCTTGGCCCAGGTCATTAAGCAGTTTAACGATGCGTGGAGGCGTGAAGAGATTTTCAAAGAAAGCCGAAAATTCCTGTCCATGAATAAAAGTTTAAAACATTTCTCAAAATACAGATTTTTTTTTAGGTATTAAAGAAAATGTTTAATGGACTAAACATGGAAGTTATATCAACTGTACTATCCATTAATTACCACATCAAATTCTTGTTTCATAAGATCAAAAGCATATCGCTGTCTCCTTGTGGAAGGAAAACATGTCTAATTGAAGGTCTAATTCCACTCCAAGACTTCTGTTTTTGTAGTTTGGGTTTTTATCAGTCATCTAAAAAGGGAGAATAATCTCATTAAGTGATATGGGGGAAACTTCGGCATCAGCGGAATTAAAAACTAACATGGGAAACAATTTGTATAATAAAGTATACTACTGGCTGAGAATAAATGATGTACATTGAAAACAGATGACTAACGTTCGTCTGCTGTCTAAGACTAGAGAAGGGGTGAACAGACATATGGAAAAAGGACAATGTTGTATTTTGGCTTCCTGTGAGCTGGTTTAGAGACAATTACTTTGGATAAAGTTAGGAGATGCAGGATAAAACAAAACAGAGAAATGTCTAATACAATACTATCATAGGGAGATCGCTAGGAATAACAATTCAAGATGGAGTTGCATACTATTAGGACAACAAAATATACATGTATATATATATCTATAGAGTGGGGCAAAAAAGTATTTAGTCAGCCACCAATTGTGCAAGTTCTCCCACTTAAAAAGGCCTGTAATTTTCATCATAGGTACACTTCAACTATGACAGACAAAATGAGGKAAAAAATTCCAGAAAATCACATTGTAGGATTTTATTTGAATTTATTTGCAAATTATGGTGGAAAATAAGTATTTGGTCACCTACAAACAATCAAGATTTCTGGCTCTCACAGACCTGTAACTTCTTCTTTAAGAGGCTCTACTCGTTACCTGTATTAATGGCACCTGTTTGAACTTGTTATCAGTATAAAAGACACCTGTCCACAACCTCAAACAGTCACACTCCAAACTCCACTATGGCCAAGACCA
>NC_036854.1:829240-844298 GCF_002910315.2 Salvelinus sp. IW2-2015
TTTTTTTTCTCATTTTGTCTGTCATAGTTGAAGTGTACCTATGATGAAAATTACAGGCCTCTTTCATCTTTTTAAGTGGGAGAACTTGCACAATTGGTGGCTGACTAAATACTTTTTTGCCCCACTGTACATATATAAAATACAATCAAGACATAATGAAAAACACACACTCATTATAACAACCCATTAGACACAGGCTAGCTGTCCACTTTTGTATTTGTGCTACCATTGTGTAACCAATGGCCTTTTGAACAGCATTCAACAACTTTGTGTTTGGCAGGCTAAAGCCAGACCAGTCCAAGCAGAGCACAGCAGCACAAAGCAGAGCTAAGCAGAGTCAGTGGGAAACCAAGTTCATGGGGTTTAGCATGTCATGTAACTGAGGAGAGAAGAAGACTCCCTGTGCAGTGGGGGGCCAACATCAGCTGCTGTCAGAGGATGAGGAAATATAAATCAATAAGTGAATGATTGCGATTGTTCTTTGAGAGGGAATTCTTTCCACAGCTCAGTACTGTTGGACTGAACATAACAACATCCAACACTAAGATACATATAACAGTCATCATTGAAAGGACAGGGAAGTGCCTTTTAAATCATATGGCTTAAAAGTCCATATGATTTATGTGGGGCCATGTCTTTATGTGGGGCCATGTCTTTATTTGATATTTTTAAATATCAAATCATTCATAACAATTTACTACCTTAGCTACTGTAATAGTATATATTTTTAAATAACTTCCCAACTAGTCTCGGTAGCAAGGGGTAGCTTACAATATCTCAGTGGTAGCTAGCTAAGCAGGCTAGCTAGCTAACGTTAGCACTACAGCTACTAATACATTTGCTAGCTACCTCAGGTAATTGGATTTAGTTAACGTTACTTCCCATAGAAAACTCACCCAAGGTTAGCAAGCTGAGCTGACAGTTTTTCCTCAGTGTGTTACAGCTCATCTGAGTGTCTTCAGTTTCGACTGTCTTCATCATTTCAGGACAGGTCACGTKATCAGACCGGCAGATCACGTTGTCAGGCCAGCTGTGTGAACTTAGCGTTACCTTTCCTATGTAGTGAACTAATTCTGACCAGACCAGGTCAATGTCTTAGTCAGTTAAGAATGTATGAGCACACTCTGGTGTTACCAGCATTATGCCCCGAAGGGAATGCTGCATCTTTAGCCTCCTGACCTGGACACGGGATGTCTATTCTCTCACACCATAGTGGTTACAAGGTCAGGGTAGACCCTGTCTGTCATCAAAACACTGATCTAAGGTCAGTTGTGTTGTATTATCCCTCAAACTWAAGGTTAGGATTTGGGGAGCAAATTCTGATTCTAGAACTGTGGCTAAAGGGGGAAATKATATCCCTAGCTCTGTCTGTTGACCCTGATCTCTGAAAAGGTCAAAGGTGAATAAACACTCAGGAGAGGTCAGGGGTCAAGAGACAAAGGTTTTACCTAGTCAGCTGTCTGCTCCTGACAACTGCACCGGGCATCAAGTGCATCTTCAACACAAACTGTAACCAATCACGGAYAAGGCTGTAACGGACGAAGCCGATGATGGACGAGGCTTATCTGTTTTCTCCTAACATTCTAATGTCAAGTGCCACCGCTGCCGGCACTTTAACACCCCCCCCGCCCCCCCCACCTCTTCAAAAACACACACACACACACAACACAACACACACACACACACACACACACACACACACACACACACACCCACACACGCACACACAACACCTTTTCCAAACATCATTGTTGTCGACTCCTCCTCACTACAGAGCATCACACAACCCTTCCTGGTATAATCATATCAAATAACCCTTCCTGGTATAATCATATCATATAACTCTTCCTGGTATAATCATATCATATAACCCTTCCTGGTATAATCATATCATATAACTCTTCCTGGTATAATCATATCATATAACTCTTCCTGGTATAATCATATCATATAACTTGCCCAAGCTTCCCCCATTTCATATAACTTGCCCAAGCCTCCCCCATTTCTCCTTCACCCATATCCAGACAGCCAATGTTCTGAAAGAGCTGCAAAATCTRGACCCCCTCTTCAAAGGGGGAGACACTCTAGACCCAAACTGTTACAGACCTATATCTATCCTACCCTGCCTTTCTAAGGTCTTCGAAAGCCAAGTTAACAAACAGATCACCGACCATTTTGAATCCCACCGTACCTTCTCCGCTATGCAATCTGGTTTCMGAGCTGGTCATGGGTGCACCTCAGCCACGCTCAAGGTCCTAAACTATATCATAACCGCCATCGATAAGAGACAGTACTGTGTAGCCGTCTTCATCGACCTGGCAACAGCTTTCGACTCTGTCAATCACCACATTCTTATCGGCAGACTCAACGGCCTTGGTTTCTCAAATGACTGGCTTGCCTGGTTCACCAACTACTTCTCAGGCCTGTTGTCCGGACCTCTGCCAGTCTCTATGGGGGTGTCACAAAGTTCAAATCTCGGGCAGGCTCTTTTCTCTGTATACATCAATGATGTCGCTCTTGCTGCTGGTGATTCTCTGATCCACCTCTACGCAGACGAAACCATTCTGTATACGTCTGGCCCTTCTTTGGACACTGTGTTAAAACTTCTTACGGCTAGGGGTTMCGCAACATTCCGCTGAAAAGGCAGAGCGCGAAATTCAAAAATATTATTTTTGAAAAATGTAACTTTCATACATTCACAAGTGCAAAACATCAGATTAAAGCTTAACTTCTTGTTAATCTACCCATCGTGTCTGATTTCAAAAAGGCTTTACAGTGAAAGCACACCATATGATTATGTTAGGTCAAAGCCTAGTCACAAAAACACATACAGCCATTTTCCAGCCAAAGAGAGGAGTCACAAAAAGCAGAAATAGAGATAAAATTAATCACTAACCTTTGATGATCTTCATCAGATGGAACTCATAGGACTTCATGTTACACAATACATTTATGTTTTGTTCRATAAAGTTCATATTYATATCCMAAAATCTCAGTTTACATTGGCGCGTTATGGTCAGTAATGATGTGCCTCGAAAACAGAGCCACATCAATTTACAGAAATACTCATCATAAACTTTGATAWAAGATACAACTGTTATGCAGAGAATTAAAGATACACTTCTCCTTAATGCAACCACTGTGTCAGATTTCAAAAAAACTTTACGGAAAAAGCACTCCATGCAATAATCTGAGTACGGCGCTCAGACACAAAAACAAGCCATACAGGTACCCGCCATGTTGTGGAGTCAACAGAAGCCAGAAATAGCATTATAGATATTCACTTACCTTTTATGATCTTCATCAGAATGCACTCCCAGGAATCCCAGTTCCACAATAAATGTTTGATTTGTTCGATAAAGTCCATCATTTATGTCCAAATACCTCCTTTTTGTTAGCGCGTTCAGTTCACAATCCAAACACACGAGACGTGGGCAAGTCCAGGCAAAAGTTCATACGAAAAGTCCAAAAAGTTATATAACAGTTCGTAGAAACATGTCAAACGATGTATAGAATCAATGTTTAGGATGTTTTAAACATAAATCTTCAATAATGTTTCAACCGGAGAATTCCTTTGTCTTTAGAAATGCAATGGAAYGCAGTTCGCTCTCACTGCCAAGCGCGTGACCAGCTCATGGCACTCTGCCAGACATCTGGTTGAAACAGCTCTCATTCTCTCCTCCTTCACAGTAGAAGCCTCAAACAAGGTTCTAAAGACTGTTGACATCTAGTGGAAGCCKTAGGAAGTGCAATATGACCCCATAGACACTGTATATTAGAAAGGCAATGAGTTGCAAAACTACAAACCTCAGATTTCCCACTTCCTTGTTGGATTTTTCTCAGGTTTTTGCCTGCCATATGAGTTCTGTTGTACTCAAGACATCATTCAAACAGTTTAAGAAACTTCAGAGTGTTTTCAATCCAAATCGACTAGTAATATGCATATATTAGCTTCTGGGCCTGAGTAGCAGGAAGTTTACTCTGGGCACGCTTTTCATCCGAACGTGAAAATGCTGCCCCCTATCCCAAACAGGTTTTAACTAACCTCCAGAGGAGCTTCAATGCCATACAACTCTCCTTCCGTGGCCTCCAACTGCYCTTAAATGCAAGTAAAACTAAATGCATGCTCTTCAACCGATCGCTGCCTGCACCTGCCAGCATCACTACTCTGGACGGTTCTGACTTAGAATATGTCGACAACTACAAATACTTAGGTGTCTGGTTAGATTGTAAACTCTCCTTCCAGACTCACATTAAGCACCTCCAATCCAAAATTAATTCTAGAATCGGCTTCCTATTTCGCAACAAAGCATCCTTCACTCAAGCTGCCAAACATACCCTCGTAAAACTGACTATCCTACCGATCCTTGACTTCGGCAATGTCATTTACAAGATAGCCTCCAACACTCTACTCAGCAAATTGGATGCAATCTATCACAGTGTCATCCGTTTTGTCACCAAAGCCCCATATACTACCCACCACTGCGATCTGTATGCTCTCGTTGGCTGGCCCTCGCTTCATATTCATCGGCAAACTCACTGGCTCCAGGTCATCTATAAGTCTTTGCTAGGTAAAGCCCCGCCTTATCTCAGCTCACTGGTCACCATAGCAGCACCCACCCGTAGCACCCGCTCCAGCAAGTATATTTCACTGGTCACCTGCCTTTCCTTCCAGTTCTCTGCTGCCAATGACTGGAACGAATTGCAAAAAATCACTGAAGCTGGAGACTCACATATCCCTCTCTAACTTTAAGCATCGGCTGTCAGAGCAGCTCACAGATCACTTCCCCCCTTACATAGCCCATCTGTAAATAACCCATCCATCTACCTCATTCCCATACTGTTATTTATTTTTTTGCTCCTTTGCACCCGAGTATCTCGACTTGCACATTCATCTTCTGCACATCTATCACTCCAGTGTTTAATTACTCAATTGTAATATTTTTCGCCACTATGCCTATTTATTGCCTTACCTCCCTTATCTTACCTCATTTGCACACACTGTAGATATACTTTGCTATTGTTTATTGACTGTATGTTTGTTTATTCCATGTATAACTCTGTTGTTTTGTTGCACTGCTTTGCTCTATCTTGGCCAGGTCGCAGTTGTAAATGAGAACTTGTTCTCAACTGGCCTACCTGGTTAAATAAAGGTGAAATAAAATAAATAAAAAATAACTCTTCCCCTGTGATCTTGGTGTTTGTTGTCTGTTTGACGTTACGCTGTGTGTTGTCTTAGCCCTGTTGTCTGCTTGATGTTACGCTGTGTGTTGTCCTAGCCCTGTTGTCTGCTTGACGTTACGCTGTGTGTTGTCCTAGCCCTGTTGTCTGCTTGATGTTACGCTGTGTGTTGTTCCTAGCCCTGTTGTCTGCTTGACGTTACGCTGTGTGTTGTCCTAGCCCTGTTGTCTGCTTGACGTTACGCTGTGTGTTGTCTTAGCCCTGTTGTCTGTTTGACAGTACATTGTGTGTTTATCCGTCTATCACGTTCAAGCCTTTGTACTTAAATCACTTACTGTAACAGCAGGATAAGGCATCATAATAAGGCACCTCTCTAACTGATGTGAATGAAGAGGTCTGTGTTTGTGTGTTTCTCTCTGTGTGTGTGCAAAGCAGGAAGAACGTATCAAACCAACAAACCATTAGTTAGCAACATAAGCCACGACGTGCTGCCTGTGAAGAAGACAGCAGGGAGCCTACTGGTTAACCGAAAGGTTGTTGGATTGAATCCCAGAGCTGACAAGGTAAAAATCTGTCGTTCTGCCCCTGAACAAGGCAGTTAACCCACTGTTCCCCGGTAGGCCATCATTGTAAATAAGAATTTGTTCTTAACTGACTTGCCTGGTTAAATAAAGGCTACATTTAAAAAAAGAAGAAGAGGTATCTCACAGCATGACGGCCCACAGGTTAACACATGTTAGATACGAGAGGTTGTTTTTCCCCCGTAAGSTGTGCTCGTGCTTGCGTGTGTGTGTTCTCATCCGTGTGCATGTGCCTATACGAGTGTGTGTGTGTGTTCACATGTGAGTTTTAAGCGGTGTGTGGGCGTGTGATAGATGACAATATCCAAATGAAAAACGCAGGTTGTAACTCGTATATCTCTCCCCCAGATGTAGTCTCTCGATGTTCCTCATATTTCATTTCTCTGTTTTCCACTGAACTTTAATTCCGTTCTGAAAAATAAAACCACAATTTAGGACATTCATCTTTTAGGACATTCATCTTATTTATGGTTATCGGTTATTCTCATCGTGCAAACAACAACTTGTTACTTATTTTATCTGGAAAAGCACTCCTATTGTTTTGTCAGAGGTAAGACTTAGTGTCTTGTAAGACCAGACACCAAAACACAGGTCCAGTCTTGAGCCCCGACTCTGAGAATCTAAAGAGTTCTTCTCTCTCTAGACGCTGTGGAGATTCACCATCATGACTGGCATGCTGTGTGTGGACGCTGTGGAGATTCACCATCATGACTGGCATGACTGGCTTTGCTGGTGGACGCTGTGGATTTCACCATCATGACTGGCCATGCTAGATGTGTCTTGGACGCTGTGGAGATTCACCATCATGACTGGCATGCTGCGTGTGGACGCTGTGGAGAATTCACCATCATGACTGCATGCTGTGTGTGACGCTCGTGAGACTTCACTATACTGGCATGCTGTGTGTGACGCTTGTGGGTTCCACCTCATGATGCATGCTGTGTGTGCGACGCTTGTGGAGATTCACCATCATGACTGCATGCTGTGTGTGGCGCTGTTGGAGATTCACCATCATGACTGGCATGCTGCTGTTGGACGCGTGGGACTCACCATCAACTGGCATGCTGTGTTGGCGCTGGGATTCACCATCATGACTGGCATGCTGTGTGTGGACGCTGTGGAATTCACACATCATACTAGGCATTCGCTGGTGTGGACGCTGTGGGGACTTCACCATCATGACTGGCATGCTGGTGTGGGCCTGTGGAGATTCACCATCATGACTGGCATGCTGTGTGTGGACGCTGTGGAGATTGCACCATCATATGGCATGCTGTGTGTGACGCTGTGGAGATTCACATCATGACTGGCATGCTGTGTGTGTGACGCTGTGGGAATATGCATCCATCATGACTGGCATGCTGTGTGTGGACGCTGTGGGGATCACCATCATGACTGCATGCCTGTGTGTGACGCTGTGGAGATTCACCATCATGACTGGCATGCTGTGTGTGGACGCTGGGGACTCACCATCATGACTGCTATGCTGTTGTGGACGCTGTGGGACTCACCATCATGACTGGCATGCTGTGTTGGACGCGTGGGGACTCACCATCATGACTGGCATGCTGTGTGTGGACGCTGTGGAGATTCACCATCATGACTGGCATGCTGTGTGTGGACGCTGTGGGGACTCACCATACGACTGGCATCGTGTTGTGACGCTGTGGGACTCACCATCATGACTGGCATGCTGTGTGTGGACGCTGTGGAGACTCACCATCATGACTCGCATTGTGTGTGGACGCTGTGGGACTCACCATCATGACTGGCATGCGTGTGTGACGCTGTGGAGATTCACCCATCATGACTGGCATGCTGTGTGTGGACGCTGTGGAGACTCACCATCATGACGTCATGCTGTGTGGACGCTGTGGGACTCACCATCATGACTGGCATGCTGTGTGTGGACGCTCCACCATCATAACTGCAATCTGTGTGTGGACCTGTGGGACTCACATCATGACTGCATGCTGTGGTGGACGCTGTGTGGACGCTCACCATCATGACTCATGCTGTGTGTGACCTGTGGGGACTCACCATCATGACTGGCATGCTGTGTGTGGACGTGTGGGACTCACCATCATGACTGGCATGCTGTGGTGGACGCTGTGGACTCACCATCATGACTGGTGCTGTGTGTGGACGGTGTGGAGACTCACCATCATGACTGGCATTGCTGGTGTTGACGCGTGTGGGGACTCACCATCATGACTGGCATGCTGTGTGTGACGCTTGTGGACTCACCATCATGACTGGCATCCGTGTGTGAGCTGTGTGGAGCTCACCATCATGACTGGCATGCTGTGTGTGGACGCTGTGGGGACTCACCATCATGACTCGCATGCTGTGTGTGAACGCTGTGGGGACTCACCATCATGACTGGCATGCTGTGTGTGGACGCTGTGTGGACGCTCACAATCATGACTGGCATGCTGTGTGTGGATGCTGTGGGGACTCACCATCATGACTTGGATTATAACAGCCTGCCCTAGACCACATGAGGAGTTCTGTGTGTATTTCCCCGTCTCTGATAGGAGATCTAGCCTTGCATTCCACCCTTTGATGTCCACACCCATTTAGCCCTTAATTCTGAATGCATGCTCACAATTCCTGGAATAAAAGAGGGAAAAAACTATTATCGGATTCAGAGAAGTAATTTCTCCTCGCTGGCTTCCTGTTTTTTAGATTCTAGACCATTTAGAACATTCCGTAAATAGTCCCAGACTGCATCAGACATGCTAATGATGCTCCTTTCAGAATCAAATGTTTCCCTATTCCCTATATGGGCCTTGGTCAAAAGTAAACAAACATCTTCAACCTTGAAGGGCATTGTTCATAATTTCTCCAGTTTCTCTGGACTATATTACGGATGGGTTTCTAAAAGATGCTAACTTTAAATTGCTATGAGGTCTCCCAAATACATGGGCGGATGTGGAAGTTGATGTGCTTGGTGTACATATCCCGGAAAAGTCTAGCGATTTTACAACTATTAACTTTAATAGAAAAGGTGCCAAAATACACTACATGACCAAAAGGATGTGGGCACCTGCTTGCAAAACATCTCAATCCAAAATCATGGGAATTAATACGGAGTTGGTCCCCCCCCCCCTTTGTTGCTAAAACAGCCTCCACTATTCTGGGAAGGCTTTCCACTAGATGTTGGAACATTGCTGCAGAGACTTGCTTCCATTCAGTCACAAGATCATTAGTGAGGTCGGGCACTGATGTTGGACGATTAGGCCTGACTCGCTGTCGGTGTTCCAATTCATCCCAAAGGTGTTCGATGGGCTTGAGGTCAGGGCTCTGTGCAGGACAGTCAAGTTCTTCCACACCGATCTCGACAAACTATTTCTGTATGGACCTCGCTTTGTGCACAGGGACGTTATCATGCTGAGACAGGAAAGGGCCTTCCCCAAACTGTTGCCAAAGTTGGTGGTGAAGCGGGATTCATCAGTTGACCAGGGCAACTCCAGCATCGCAGAAATTTAACAAACTGACTTGTTGGAAAAGTGGCATCCTATGACTGTGCCATGTTGAAAGTCACTGAGCTCTTCAGTGAGGCCATTCTACTGCCAATGTTTGTCTATGGAGATTGCATGGCTGTGTGCAAGATTTCATACAACTGTCAGCAACGGGTGTGGCTGAAATAGCCGAAAACACTAATTTGAAGTGGTGTCCACATACTTTTGTATGTATAGTGTCGATAGGATCTTGAAACTGTGGAGAGGGAAACAACTGTCCATCGACAGGAAAAGGACCCTGATTAATTCTCAGAAATACCTCAGTTTACATATTTATTCATTACTCTACTGAATCCAGGAGAATCCTTGTTCATATAATTTGAGAAATAAATATAACATTTTATTTGGAATGGCAAACCAGATAAAGTTAAACAAGTATTTTTATATAGAGAAAGGGTTAAAACTATTTATAAAATGATGCTATTAAACCTCTCTTGTCCATTGTACCAACATTATATTTAAATTCAAACTGGTTTTCTAGCAGGCTGCTAAAATAGGCACATCCAATGATCAAAATATAGATTTTTAGCATTATACAGATTAAAACCAACCATTTCCGGTGGATTGACAATGGATCCCTGTTTAAAGTATCCTCCTTTTTAAATGAAACAACACACTCCAGAAGAGGCAAAATAAATATTACAGTAAATTATATCTTCAAAGTACTGATATGTAAACTCAGCAAAAATACATCCTCTCACTTTCAACTGGGTTTATTTTCAGCAAACTTAACATGTGTAAATATTTGTATGAACATAACAAGATTCAACAACTGAGACATAAACTGAACAAGTTCCACAGACATGTGACTAACAGAAATGGAATAATGTCCCTGAACAAAGGGGAGGTCAAAATCAAAAGTAACAGTCAGTATCTGGTGTGGCCACCAGCTGCATTAAGTACTGCAGTGCATCTCCTCCTCATGGACTGCACCAGATTTGCCAATTATTGCTGTGTGACTTTACCCCACTCTTCCACCAAGGCACCTGCAAGTTCCCAGACATTTCTGGGGGGGATGGCCCTAGCCCTCACCCTCTGATCCAACAGATCCCAGACGTGCTCAATGGGATTGAGATCCGGGCTCTTCGCTGGCCATGGCAGAACACTGACATTCCTGTCTTGCAGTAAATCACACACAGAATGAGCAGTATGGCTGGTGGCATTGTCATGCTGGAGGTTCATGTCAGGATGAGCCTGCAGGAAGGGTACCACAGATTGAGGGAGGAGGATGTCTTCCCTGTAACGCACAGCGTGTTGAGATTGCCTGCAATGACAAACAAGCTCAGACGATGATGCTGTGACACACCGCCCCAGACATGACGGACCCTCCACCTCCAAATCGATCCCGCTCCTGAGTACAGGCCTCGGTTGAAGCGCTCATCACCTCCACCTACCTGACAACCTAGACCCACTCCAATTTGCTTACCGCCCCAATAGGTCCACAGACGACGCAATCGCAATCACACTGCCACACTGCCTAACCCATCTGGACAAGAGGAATACCTATGTAAGAATGCTGTTCATCAACTACAGCCCAGCATTTAACACCATAGTACCCCCTCAAACATGTCATTAACTTCTTATGGCGTCGGGGCAGCATTTTCACATTTGGATGAAAAGCGTGCCCAGGAGTAAACTGCCTGCTACTCAGTCCAAGTTGCTAATTATATGTTTATTATTAGTAGATGTGGATGGAAAACACTCTGACGTTTCTAAAACTGTTTGAATGATGTCTGTGAGTATAATAGAACTCATATGACAAGCGAAGATCTGAGAAAATTACAACCAGGAAGTGGGAAATCTGAGGTTTGTAGTTTTTCAACTCTTGGCCTATCGAATACACAGTGTCTATGGGGTMATTTTGCACTTCCTAAGGCTTCCACTAGATGTCAACAGTCTTTAGAACCTTTGATGTTTGATGCTTCTACTGTGAAGTGGGGGAGAATGAGAGGGGATTGAGTAAGGTCTCTCCCAGAGAGCCATGAGCTGACCATGCGCGCTCACGTGAGAGCGACCTGCGTTCCATTGCATTTCTGAAGACAAAGGAATTTTATTGAAGAATTCTGTTAAAAACATCCTAAAGATTGATTCTATACTTCGTTTGACATGATCCTACGAACTGTAATATGACTTTTCATCTGAACCTTCGCCTGGACCTGCCCGCGTGTCGTGAGTTTAGATTGTGTACTGAACGCGCGAACCAAAAGGAGTTATTTGGACATAAATGATGGACTTTATGGAACAAAACAGACATTTATTGTGGAACTGGGATTCCTGGGAGTGCATTCTCATGAAGATCATCAAAGGTAAGTGAATATTTATAATGTTATTTCTGACTTCTGTTGACTCCAACATGGCGGGTATCTTTTTGGCTTGTTTTTGTGTCTGAGCGCCGTACTCAGATTATTGCAYSGWGTGCTTTTTCCGTAAAGTTTTTTTTAAATCTGACACAGCAGTTGCATTAAGGAGAAGTGTATCTTTAAATCTGTGAATAACACTTGTATCTTTTATCAATGTTTATTATGAGTATTTGTAGCGGAACCCCAGTCCTAGACAGGTTAAGCTCGAGACCTCGACCCCGCCCTGTGCAACTGGGTCCTGGACTTCCTGACGGGCCGCCCCCAGGTGGTGAGGGTAGGTAACAACATCTCCATCCCGCTGATCCTCAACACTGGGGCCCCACAAGGGTGCGTTCTCAACCCTCTCCTGTACTCCCTGTTCACCCACGACTGCGTGGCCATGCACGCCTCCAACTCAATCATCAAGTTTGCAGACGACACTACAGTGGTAGGCTTTATTACCAACAACGATGAGACGGCCTACAGGAGGAGGTGAGGGCCCTCGGAGTGTGGTGTCAGGAAAATAACCTCACACTCAACGTCAACAAAACAAAGGGATCATCGTGGACTTCAGGAAACAGCAGAGGGAGCAGCCCCCTATCCACATCGACAGGACAGTAGTGGAGAGGGTAGTACGTTTTAAGTTCAATGGCGTACACAGCACGAACAAACTGAAATGGTTCTCCCACCCACACAAACACAAGAGCGGGTGAAGAAGGCGCAACAGCCTTGTCACCTAAAACCCGAACAAACTTTTACAGATGCACAATCGAGAGCATCCTGTCGGGCTGTATCACCGCCTGGTACGGCAACTGCTCCGCCCATAACCGGAAGGCTCTCCAGAGGGTAGTGAGGTCTGCACAACGCATCACCGGGGGCAAACTACCTGCCCTCCAGGACACCTACAGCACCGCGATGTCACAGGAAGGCCAAAAAGATCATCAAGGACAACAACCACCCGAGCCACTGCCTGTTCACCCCGCTATCATCCAGAAGCAAGGTCAGTACAGGTGCATCAAAGCTGGGACTGAGAGACTGAAAAAACAGCTTCTATCTCAAGGCCATCAAGACTGTTAAACAGCCACCACTAACATTGAGTGGCTGCTGCCAACATACTGACTCAACTCTAGCCACTTTAATAATGGAAAAATGTATGTAATAAAGGTATCACTAGCCACTTTAAACAATGCCACTTTATATAATGTTTACATACCCTACATTACTCATCTCATATGTATATACTGTACTCTATACCATCTACTGCATCTTGCCTATGCCGTTCGCCATCACTCATTCATATATATTTTTATGTACATATTCTTATTCATTCCTTTACACTTGTGTGTACAAGGTAGTTTGTTGTGAAATTGTTAGTTAGATTACTTGTTAGATCTTACTGCATGGTCGGAACTAGAAGCACAAGCATTTCGCTACACTCGCATTAAACATCTGCTAACCATGTGTAAGTGACAAATAAAATTTGATTTGATTTGATTGGATAACGACTGTTCCACAGGTGCATGTTCATTAATTGTTTATGGTTCATTAACAAGCATGAAAAACAGTGTTTAAACTCTTTACAATGAAGATCTGTGAAGTTATTGGGATTTTTACGATATTTCTTTGAAAGACAGGGCCCTGAAAAAGGGACATTTCTTTTTTTGCTGAGTTTATAAGGAAGGTATAATTTTTATGAATTACATTGTAAATAAGAATGCAGAAAATGTTGTCACAGAAGCAATTTTAAAAATGTCTACGGAAAAATATGCTCGATACAAAAGTATTGTATAACAAATTAAATCGCAGCTCTGCCACAAAAAAATGGAAGAGGCAATTGCAAAAAAGAGAAAGGGAATGAATTTCTATTTCACACCTCACACTGTACAGGTTACCCACTTGTACATAGAGTGAATCAGGAAATTATAGGCACCCCTATTTGACCTTTGGCAAACGCTGAGTAATAGCACCTCTGGTATCGTGCAAGGGAGGAGGAGGAAGGAAGAGGAGTGTGAAGTGGAGATGGAAGGATGAGTAAGAGGAGGAGGAGGAAGAGAGGAGATGGAGAGTAAGAGGAGGAGGAGAAGAGGAGATGGAGGATGGACTAAGAGGAGCAGGAGAGATGGAGGATGAGTAAGAGGAGGAGGAGGAAGAGGAGATGGAGGATGAGTAAGAGGGGGAGGAAGGAAGAGGAGGAGGAGGAGGAGGAGGAGAGGAGGAGGAGGAAGAGGAGATGAGGATGAGATAGGAGAGGAGGAGGAGGAAGAGGAGATGGAGGAATGAGGAAGAGGAGGAGGAGGAAGAGGAGATGGAGGATGAGGAAGAGGAGGAGGAGGAAGAGAAGAAGGATGAAGGGGAATAGGAGGAGGAGGAGGTAGAAGAAGAGGAGGAGGAAGTGGAGATGGAGGATGAGGAAAAGGAGGATGATGAGGAGGAAGAGGAAGAGGGGGTGGTTTAACAAAGTAAGCTATGGAAGATTCTGGGAGAAGGGCCACACGTGATTGAAAGATCACACCACACTGAATTCTGATAATCCCACATTGCTGCCTCTGGGGTACAGGGGTTAAGGAAGACAAAGAGGAAGGGAGAAGTTAAGGAAGAATGGTTTAGGAAGTACAGAGGATTAAGGGTGGGGAGGCAAGTACTCACCTGCGTGAGGTGTCAGGATGCGTTTCACAGACCGTCAGCACACATCAGAGGAAGCTCAAGTGTGTGTGTGTGTGTGTGTGTGTGTGTGTGTGTGTGTGTGTGTGTGTGTGTGTGTGTGTGTGTGTGTGTGTGCGTGCGTGCGTGGTTCGTCAGCACACATCATTGGAAGCACAGCTCAGCTGTCTCTTTGTCAGTCCAATCACAAGGCCAGACTCAAAGGAACTTTAGAAACTCACGTGCCCCTATAATCACCCAAGAAAAGTAAGCAGCCTTGCATGAGCCTTGGCTTGTGCGAGCCAGCACGTCTCATAGGAACCACATCAAATCAAATCAAATTTGGATGAGGAACAACGAGAAGGGGACTGAAGTAGTAAAGGAAGTGAATTGTTTTGGTGTTTCATAAGGTAGCTCATTAGATTGGATCTCGTCTATAGATTTTAAAACTCTTATATATGTTTGACCACAAACATCAAAGTCTATATGATTATAGTTAGAGGAATTCATACTCCAAACATTCCTGTAGACATATCTTTATCTACTAACCCAAGGAGAGACATCACTCAATAGATGTAGACGTGCTGAAGGGTCATGTCTCTGTCAGTGATTGCCCTCCTCTTACGGTTTGGCTCTGATCTCAAATAAAGCAACCAAAATGAGATTATGGTGCAGAATTTACTGTAAATAAAGCAACCAAAATGAGATTATGGTGCAGAATTTACTGTAAATAAAGCTAAAGAAAAAAAAAAAAAAAAAAAAAAAAAAAAAAAAAAAAAAAAAAAAAACAACA
>NC_036854.1:844486-854632 GCF_002910315.2 Salvelinus sp. IW2-2015
CGAGGAAAGCGGACTGAAGTTAGTAAAGCGAAGTGAATTGTTTTTGTGTTTCATAAGGTAGCCCTGCATTAGATTGGATCTGTCTATAGATTTTAAAACTTTATATAGTGTTTGACCACAAACATCAAAGATCTAATATGATTATAGTTAGTAGGAATTCATATCCAAAACATTCCTGTTGGACATATCTCTTATCGTACTAACCCAAGGAGAGGACATCACTCCAATAGATCTAGACGTGCTGAAGGGTCATGTCTCGTCAGTGATTGCCCTCCTCTTACGGTTTTGCTCTGATCTCAAATAAAGCAACCAAAAGGGAATTATGGTGCAGAAATTTACTGTAAAAAAAGCAACCAAATGAGATTATGGTGCCAGAATTTACTGTAAATAAAGCAACCAAAATGAGATTATAGCTGCAGAATTTACTGCTAAATAAAGCAACCAAAATGAAATTATAGTGCAGAATTTATGTAAATAAAGCAACCAAAATGAGATATTAGTGCAGGAATTTATGAAATAAAGAACAACAAAATGATATTATGGTGCAGAATTTTATTGTAAATAAAGCAAAAAAATCCAAAATGAGATTTTATGGTGCAGAATTTACTGTAAATAAAGCAACCAAAATGAGATATGGTGCAGAATTTACTTGCCCAAATAAAGCAACCAAAATGAGAATTATTGTCATGCCGCTGATCTGTTCACCTGTCCTTTGTGCTTGTCTCTACCCCCTCCAGGTATCGCCCATCTTCCCCACTTATCCTCTGGGTATTTATACCTGTGTTTTCTGTCTGTCTGTGCCAGTTTGTCTTGTTTGTTCAAGTCAACCAGCGTCTTGTCTCACCGCCTGTTTTTCCTCAGTCTCTTTTTCTCGTCCTCCTGGTTTTTGACCCCTGCCTCTCCTGACCCTGAACCCGCCTGACCACTCTGCCTGTCCCTGACCTTGAGCTTGCCTGTCGTCCTGTACCTTGGCCTTTACTCTGGATTATCGACCTCTGCCTGCCTTGACCTGTCGTTTGCCTGCCCCTGTTGTTAAAATAAACATTGTTACTTCACACAGTCTGCACTTGGGTCTTTCTTGATAATTATGGTGCAGAATTTACTGTAAATGAAGCAACCAAAATGAGATTATGGTGCAGAATTTATGGTAATTAAAGCAATCAAAATACGATTATTGTGCAGAATTTACTGTAAATGTAATGGCAATACAGAATCCAGAGGCTTTGAGGCTCAAACCCCAGACGCTATAGCCACATATCTGTCATCACTGACAACCTTAAAATGTACTGTTTTTAACCCACACTAAAATAAATGATAACAAAAAGTGAAAAGTAGAATCAAAACATTTATATTTTGGTTTGTATAAATATGTTTGTGTATAGCTTTCTTCCCTAGAGCTTGAGGTTCAAACTCTTTTCTCTGGAACGGCTGCGAGCGGGGATCCAATGCATTGGCTGTACGCCAAGCCAAAACTATAATTCCGTATCATTAGCCAGGAAAGCAGCAGCAGCTCCCATAATGACATGATGCTGACATGATGCTGCTCCATAGAGAGTAGTTAGCATCCCGATCAGGGGCTTTAAATGTAATAATACTTATATACTGTTTGCCATTTAGCAGATGTTTTTCTTATACTAGTAGTGCTATTTCATATGGGTTAGGCCCAGCGGGAATCTAACCCACAACCCTGGTGTTGTAATAATATCCTATAACCAACTGAGCCACACAGGACCACAATGTATAGTTGGGATTCATCCATCCTCTCCCCTTCCCTGGTAACAGCTATCATTCCCAACATCCTCGAAGTCAAAGACATAACGAACCAGAAAGAAAACAATAAAAGTTGCCCTAACAGATCCAAATGAAATAAAGCATTAATACCAAATCGAGTTTATCAAAACATGCGGTAAAGGCGTGGCTCAAGCTTCATAATCTGACCATTTAACAATGTTGTTTGATTGCACCACACTCGTGTCTTGGTCAGTGGCTGACTTTTGCCAGACTTGGTTTCAGGATCTAGGGAGTGATTTGTGACTAATCCAGACATAACAAGCATTGTTTTCAACTTCCTGCTCTGGCAGTGTTCTGACAGTATTGTGGCAACATAATGGCTGTGTTCTGGCTGTGTTTCTGCTATAAGGATCATCCTTTCAGTACCTCAGAGCAGGAGGGGGCTCAGCATCAGGATGAAGATCAGGGATAGTGTGCCATAAACTCTTCAGAAAAAAGGTTTCTTAAAAGACAAACCAAAAAAGGGTTCTATAACAACCCAGTAAAGGGTTTATAACAACCAAAACAGGGGTTCTATAAAAACCAAAAAGGGTTCTATACAACAACTCAAGTTCTATAAAAAACAAAAAGTGGTTCGTAATCATTTAGTTGCTTCCTATAGTGATGGTACTATCGACTAAATGTATCTACTTTAAAATGCAAATCTGATTTAGATGTTTGGCACTAAATGTATATATATAGAACACTAAAGAAACCACAAGGTTCTATACATTTTTTTATTTTAAGAACACTTATTTTTAACTTATTTTAACACTAACAGTTGGTAGTGACAAAAATTGAGCACCCTCTTAGGTCATCTTTATAACACATGTGCACGTTCTTGGTGAGTACAGCAGAGTACTATGGTGATACAGCTATGGTTCCGTCCGACTGTGAAGTCGAACAGGAGGAGGAAGTGGATGATTGTAGGTGAGTGCTTTGCTGGTGATATTGTCCTTGTGATTTATTTAAATTATGAAGGACAGACACTTGTAAAGCTTCAGCACAAGGGCTTATCCATACAGCCATTCCTTTCTAGCGATGTATCGGCCATCGTGGATCCAGACTCTGGTTTAGCTCTTAGTTGGAGTATATCATATTGTTTTTTGTTCTAACAGACAATACTTACCAACACAAATCACACCTCTCTAGGCTGTGTAGGGCTATTTGACAAGAAGGAGAGTTGATGGAGTGCTGCATGACTCGGCTCAACCCAGTTTGAGCATGTATTGGACTTGAGTTGGCAGCATCAGTGAACTGCAGTTGAATTCTGGCACGAGTAGTCACCCGAAAGGAAGAGAAGTGCTCATCATAATCATTCCAGGTGAAGCTGGTTGAGAAAGAAATACCAAGAGTGCTGCAAAGCTGTCATCAAGGCAAAGGGTGGTTTTAATTTGAAGAATGTAACATTATATTTTATTTGTTTAACACGTCTTTTTTAAGTTATACTTCATTCCATGGTTATTTTTACTTAGTTCAAAATGTCTTTAACTCACTGATTTATATGGCTAATGTGATTAAGCATGAGGTTGTAAGTAACATGAAAATTTCCCAGGACCTAGCAAACTGAGGAGCAATGTGAAGAAAAGCTTAAAATTATCTTGGTTTAATAAAATCTCCAACTGCACTGTCCAAAGATAAATCTCTATGAAGTAGAGTTCAGAGATTACATGTTGCAAACTAGAATATCCATGCTATTGGTTTGAGGAGATTGCACATTATTGACTATTTGTAATCGTCTTGTTGATAGAAACACCTATAAATATAATCACAGCCAATGAAGCAAAAACCAAAAGTCCGTGTTTGGGCGGAGCATATGTGACTACACAACAAGTAATATATACAACAACAAGTACTGTTGCAATAGGTATCAAGTCACTTTTGACTGAGAAAACTGTTTACAAAACTTTCGGCACACTACCACATACACTCTCCTCGGCCAATTTACTAGTAGTGAACAAACAATTTGCACCTGTCAAATTGGCCCCTGACATGCACCTTAGAGAGCTACACCGTATTTAAATGTATTTAGCATTGAGTGGACATTTTTGTTCCTAGCCAATAACGGTGCATGATGGAACTCATAATTAGAAGCGAGCCTTAGAAAGATTGATGGCTACAAACTAGCAAAAACGCACGTGGTTTGTTGGAGTCAACTCCCTTTGTAGTCAGATACCCTTGTTCGAAAAGAAGAGGAGAGTTATAAGAAGAGACCACACTTCCTGCGTGCAAACAAGAGGATTGTTTATTCATATCAGATGTTTGTCTTAAATATCTTCCAACTCACAAAACAAGACATATTAGTTCCCCTAAGAAAATAAAGAATAGCCCCCGCGACACACTTTGTTTACCCAGAAAAAAAGTGGTTATGGTTTCCTTTCAAATGGTATCTAAGAATATGCATATCCCTTCTTCAGGTCCTGAGGCGCTACAGACAGTTGCGTATTTGGCAATGTCAATACTCTCATAATTCCGAAACAGGAGTAGTCAATCGTGAAAAAGGGGTAACAAATCCAGCGCTCTTTAATTAAGTTGAAAGATCCAAGCAGACGTTTCTGCATTGCTCAAACGCGAAAGGGATTTGTCCGATAGGTTGTATGACTAATAAGAAATAGTCTCTTTCACACTTTGATTAAAGCATTAAATAGGGGATCATTTCGCTCGAGTTGGCATTTCGAAGAGAATGCATGGGAAGAAGACGATGATTAAGAAATAGGGCTAGGACAGGGCTGTCTAGTCACTTGTTGGGATGATAAATAATATTCCATACTATTTAACAATAGAGAATCAAGAGTGAGACAAAGTGTTTGTGAAATGGACGATTAAATTTCTGCTTCCGAATGCTTAGAAAATAAGTACCACTACATCTTGTTTTCTATGTAGAAAAAGCCAAACTTCATAAAATAATTGAACTAGGGACCCACGTGGCTTCTATGCTAACTAGTGCTTGTATCTGGTTCATTGTGCTCCTATGAGCTGGATCACCACAAATGTCTCATTTAGAATTCCAAATAGACGCCCATCACGAAAGTAAGGTTATAGTGAGGCGGAACAGACGTGCATCGAACGCTTAGAACTGTAACCCTGTCTCGCATTGCAGAACTATATGGTCATCTCGAAATCGTCTGCCATAGTAGTCGAGAAGAAGGCAGGTAGATAAACAATCATGTAGACTGCAGCTCCTCTTGTCTGTTGGGCCCCATCAAGTTATGTAGACTGCGCACAATTCTGTAGTCGGCACAGCACTTCGTTTTTACTTAGAGCCAGTTGTGCGATAGAGAGTACGATGGTGGGAGCAACATCTCCTGACACTGCAGGCAGCCTCCGCTGAATTGAGGATCTGAGCTTCAGAGTTTTCGAGGCCGCAACTAGACCAGACTTTCAGACAGTACGCGCAGGCGGCCACACAGGCAAACTACTACATAACATCCTGACGTATAACGAACTCCCATGACACAACTTCACGTACTCATGTTACTTTGTTTTACTATTTTTCGTTTTTAATAGTATCTTCTTTGTATTCTCCAATCGTTTTTTTGTGTGTTTATAGATAATTGGCTCGGCTAGAGAGGCAGCCACCACAGCGAACTTCCAAAACGTATCCAGAGGACCGCTGTTTGATACCAATTTTATGTACTAGGGCTACATCTGGGGTGCATCAAGACATTCCAGACTTAAGCAAGTGGCAGTCGGGACTACTTCGGACGAGAGCCCTACGGCACCTGTTTCCGCACCCCCTCCCCATCCATTGCTACACGTGACTAATTTAGGTCAGAGCCCTACTTGGCACGCCTCCTGTTCCGCTAATGTAGTGCACTACTTTCGGACCAGAGCCCTAATCGGGTCACTACCCGAGGACGGGCCTCGGCCAATGCCACTCTCCCCAGCCGCCGGACTGTACCAACCACCCGCCCAGCCTCCTCCTCCTCGCTGTTCCGTTATGTACGCTCGCACTACTATGGTCCAGATCCACCAGAGCCCCCAATAGGCTTCTCACACCCCACACATCCACGCTGTCCTACCTCTAGGTTACTAGTGGCAAGCCGCCCGTCCAAGACGTTAAGGTGACCGGAAGCAGCCCTAGTGAGGCTCCAACGACGCCGGTTCCGCCGCTAAGACGAAATAGTGAAGCTACTGTGTGGGAGGATATACTGAGTGTGCCTGGAGCCCTGATCCCAGGCGCCAGCGCTGTCGCTCCCCTTTTATGGTAAGTTGCCCCGCAATACTCGGACTTGATATGGTACCCATTGGAGGAGTTCTGGCTCATGGCTACCCTGGTTACCCTATGTAGTGCGGCAGTAAAGCAGGGCCTGTGCTTAGCGATACACGAATGTACCGCCCTCCATTCGCAATCTGTGCCACCCCAAGCGCTGTATGCGCCCTTCTAGATAGTCGGGTTCGCCCTTCAATCCCACGCGCGGGTGTGTAGACGCAGGAGCACTCGCTCAACTCGCTATGTGTGTGCAAGAGGGGAAGTGGCTGAATGCCGCGAGCAGTCGGCTCGTTCCCAATGGTACGATGCTATTAGCTCTCGGCGCAACGCTTGAGCTCAGTTAGCGACTCGTATAGAGTTGCCCTGGAGGGCAGACCAGCCACCTGTGTTCTCTTCCGCTGAGCGAGACGGTATGCGGCCAGAAAGCGCGCTGGGATCGGATGGCGCACAACGCGACGCGTTGCAGGCGCGGACCTGGGTAGAGCAGGACCACGCCGGCGCCCGCAGAATTTTTCAACGACGCTGAACCTAGTCCTGGGGCGCCCGCCCTTTGAACCGGGTTCCTGGACCCCGAAGACAGCCGGGAGATGGGGGAAGGGAGGCACCAGAGCGAGGGGGAGTGCTTGATGACTGCTGGGTATCCCCCCTCACGGAGCGACCCAGGGCGCCTGCTTACCACTCCAGTTTTATGCTGTTAAGGACATCGGCGTGACGCAGGAGAAGCCTGCCTCAGGAGCACACCGACCCTCCGCAAGCTGCCTTCAGCCCTACCATCCCCCTCCGCCCCTGTCACTGTCCCATATGATTGTGACCTCCGACCACCAGGGTGATGCCGAGGAGCCGAGGAGAGGCTGAGCAAACTCGGACGCCGTCGCCCACTATGCCCAGCTCAAAGGAGAGAGAGGCAGAGGATGATGTGCCTTTGAGTTGACAAAGAGATGTCTGTGAACAAGTCTGTAATCTGGGTGTGGGCCGGAGCAGGGCCTGGAAGCCTCAGGTATATCATGCGAGGACTCTCACCAAAGAGGATCCCCTTCGAGGGTGCCTGCGATGGGACGGGAAATGGGATCTCAGTAGAGTCATTTGAAGGCTGCTTCTAGAGGGGCCCAAGGAAGAGCTTTAGAAAGGACATGGCTTAGGGGCCAGGGGAGGAGGGTGCTTCCTAAGGGGGCAGTTTTGAAGAAAACCTTGGAGATGTCACCCATGGATCCCCAGGCAGGAGGAACCAGTGGAGGGGCCCTCTGGAAGACTCTTGTAAAGACCAGCACCAGAAGAACCATTCGCAGGCCATTGGTGGAGATTACGAACGTAGAACCAGAAGGGGCCTCCGAGGGGCCTGCGAAGCAGAGAGCACTTTCAGCGAAACACACACTTCCACTGTTGACGCAACAGACTCTCTGCCTCGTCCCCTCAGTCCCTCCGCCCCCCCATTCCCAGCATGAGCTTTTACCAGATTTCCAAAAAAACTGGAGTTCCCTCTAGACCCAGAGAGCTCTGAGAGCAAGTCGGACATCCTGGAGCCTGACAGCACTGTCCTCACGCCCAACTGGAGCAGACAAAGGGGCTGCTGGAAGTGAAGGACGAGATCGAGGAGAGGCCCCAAAAAGGGGAAAAACTCCAGGTAACGGTAGTTTTTTAGCAGTCTTTAAACATGTAGGCATTGAATGACCTTTCACGCCAACCTTCTCCGGATGCCCTGTAGTTGAGATCTTGTGTTATGTACTAACCACTCCACAGCCTCCGTGGTGGACAGCTTTATGTAGAGGTGGGCACGGTTTGCAGCCCCTGGTCCAATGTGTGAGGATTGCCTGACAGTCTGCAGGATGCGAGGGAAGCCTACCATCGCCCAAGCTGCTGCAGGAGAAAGCCCTCTACTCCTTCTCTGAGTGGCCAAAGGTATAGTCCCGGCAGGGAGTTGATCCCGCAAACCACTTCGAAAGCAGTTTGTTTCATGTTTGCCAAGGCAATTCGTTGTCACTATCGGGTTTACCGGTTAGCTGCAAAGCAAGAAGTAAAAAATGTATATATTGATTTTCTAACTAATCCTAAGCTTAACCATAGTCTTAACCTCATTGCTATAACCCTAACCAAAAGAGCAATTTTTCTTATATCATCATTTTCACGATATGTCGTCAAGTTTGACAGCTAGGCCATCAATGCAATCCAATGTTTATTTGTCAACATGCTTTGTAAACAAACAGGTTTTAAACTGACAGTTGAAATTGCTTACTTAAGGGTCCTTTTCCAACAATATAAAGATTTTTTTTTATAAAAGAAAATTGAATCGTGACACAAGGAATAAATAAACAGTGAATCAATAGTGGTGAGTGCACAGCGGTCTAAGCACTGCATCTCAGTACTACAGACCCTGGTTCTGATTCAGGCTGTATCACAACCAAGCCGTGATTGGGAGTCCCGTAGGGGGCGCACAATTGGCCAGCGTCGTCCGGTGGGTTTGACCGCGGTAGGCCGTCATTGTAAATAAGAATTTTGGTTCTTAACTGAATTGCCTAGTTAAAATAAAGGTAAAAAATAAATAATAACTAACATGGCCCTATATACGGGAGGTACCAGGTCGATGTTTTCCCAGGGTACGAGTTAATTGAGGTAGAAAGTACCAGGGTTTCCGTTAGCCAGCCATTTGTGGCTTTGGCCAAAAAATGTATAAATGAAAAGCCAACTACAATAAAACTGTTGCAGGCCCGCAAAAAAATCCAATTGCAATAATGCTTTTTATTAATTGGATGGAAAGGCTTAGTCAATTTTGTAGAATAAATTGATCTGTGTGTATTTTCATTAGTCATCATCTTATTTATTCAGTAAAGTCGTATCTTTGATTTGATCCAACCAGCTATCACACATACAGATCACTTTTTTGTGCGGGATTCTCCTGTAGCTCCTCAGCTGGTTGCTCCCACGAGTAAAACGTGTGCTTTTATAAGCCCATTCATTTGCTCAACACATTTGTGAATGCAATTGCGTGTTAAAAACAGTTTTGGTGCACATTAAAAAGAGCTGCTACTTTTATTTCTCAACTGGTAATTGAAGCACGTTTCCCATTTACCATTCAAGTGCAGGCAAAGGCTAGTCAGCACGTCACCACCACTTTACAATGTGGAGGCTGGAGGCAGTATGCATTTTGGAAAAAATACTTATTTGTTTGAAACCTGATGGGCACTTGTTTTAAAGGCTTCATAAAGGCGGCACGTTTGAGTTTAATTTTGGGGAAGCTTACAATTTATTCCTCCATTTTTGCCCGTTTTGCGTGCCAGTTATGATTGTCATATGCACATTTTCGTTTAACAATTTTCATTTTCATAATAATGTTTTTGTTTCTCAAAATCATTGTCACGTGGTTAATAATAAAAATCTGAATTAAAATGATATAAAAGTGTAAAGTCGAACTAATGCGAGATCACCAGCCTCTGCATATGTACATTGATACCAGCCGTGATCCTTGAGCGTCATTGAATCATAGCTTTTAGCCAATGTAGCCGAGGCTTATAACTTCCATTGCTCTTTCCATACGAGATTCGGTGATTATCGAGGGGAGATTGTTTGAAAGATTTTCAAAAATACCTTACTGTGAGGAACTAGAGTTTTTAATAACAGTGCCTTCAGAAAGTATCATACTCCGTGACTTATTCACTAACATTTTGTTTTTACAGCCTGATAATATGGCATTTAATACGCCCAATACCGCATAATAAAAATAACATAATAACAAAGTGAAAACATGCTTTTATATTGGGAGGCAATGTATTGCAAACTGGCGGCTGGGAATGTCCCTTTGTGCCATCGCGCTCTAACGACTTCCTTGTGCGGATTGCATGCTGACTAGGGTCGCCCAGGTGTACAGTATTTCCTCCCGACACATTGGTGCAGCAGGCTTCCGGGTGAAGCGAGCAGTGTGTCAAGAAAGCAGTGTGGCTTGGCGAGGTCATGTTTTCGGGGGACGCCAGACTCTCGTCCTTCGCATCTCCCGAGTCCGTACGGGAAGTCCCGCAAGCGATGGAAATCAAGACTGTAACTACCCAACTGGATATCACGAATTGGGGAGCAAAAGGGGTATAAATAAAGAATAAAAATCTCTTTTAAGCTTTGTGTCTAATTGGTTTGTGATCATCTGCTAGAAACCTATTTCCAGGTCTTGCCATGATTTT
>NC_036854.1:854657-859436 GCF_002910315.2 Salvelinus sp. IW2-2015
TTTTGTTTGCTAATATATATAGAACATAAAGAACCACAAGCGTTCTACATTTTTTATTTAACCTTTATTTTAACTGGGAAGACAAATTGAGACCTAGGTCTCTTTTACACATGTGACGTGTCTTTGTGAGACGCAGAGTAGGTGAACAGTGGTTCCCACTGTGAAGCACGGAGGAGGAGGTGTGATGTTGTGGGGGTGCTTTGCTSGTGATACTGTCTGTGATTTATTTAGAATTSAAGGCACACTTAACCAGCAAGGCTACCACAGCATTCTGCAGCGATACGCCATCCCATCTGGTTTGCTCTTAGTGGGACTATCATTTGTTTTTCAACAGGACAATTACCCAACACACACCTCCAGGCTGTGTAAGGGCTATTTGACCAAGAAGGAGAGTGATGGAGTGCTGTATGACCTGGCCTCCACAATTACCTGACCTCAACCCAGTTGAGATGCTTTGGGATGAGTTGGACTGGAGAGTGAAGGAAGAGAAGTGCTCATCATAAGCATTCCAGGTGAAGCTGGTTGAGAGAATACCAAGAGTGTGCAAAGCTGTCATCAAGGCAAAGGGTGGTTAATTTGAAGAATGTAACATATATTTTGATTTGTTTAACACTTTTTTTAAGTTACTACATCATTCCATGTGTTATTTCTTAGTTCAAATGTCTTCACTATTATTCTACAATGTAGAAAWTAGTAAAAATGAAGAAAAACCCTTGAATGAGTAGGTGTGTCCAAACTTTTGACTTTTGCTGTATGAACATTAAAATACAAAAACACAGTCGCGGGAAGCACAGAAAAAACATCACAAATCACACAGAGAAACTGTTACATTCCTCCACAAATAAATCCCCAATTAATACTTCAAATTGCCTGAATGGCACCAGAGCCTCCGAATTAAATGTATTTAGAATTTTGTTCCAGCAATACGGTGCAATGAAACTAAAAGCAGATTTACCTAGCTCGGTGGAGACCCTTGGAACCTCAAAGAGTTAAACAATCCTGTGAACGGGTTAGTTAACACAGGTGTCTATACTTCAACAGCAAAGTTAGATAAGATGGAAATGTATGAAGTAGGGCCTTGTAAACCAAAAGGGAGCAAYGTGGAGATCTACAGGTCTTTAGTGAAGTCCAGACAACGTTCTGATACAGGATGCAGTGATGACTATCAAATCTGTCACCTGTAACAAAACAAAGGGCACTCTGGTGGATGGTATCCAAACGTTTAAGAAATAGYAGCAGCTGCACTTTGATAAATAATATCATCATAATCAAGAACAGATGAAAAGGTTGACTGAATAATCTGCTTCCGACTGCTTAGAGAAAGTCACCATCTGTTTCTGTAGAAAAAGMCAACTTCAAATMTTAACCAGCTTATCTACAGTGTRTGTTTTTTAAACGTCAAATCCATTTAAATCCAAATGCCAAAGTATTTATATGCGGGAACACGTTCGATTGGAGAACCGTCTAATGATAGAACCTATAGTTCATCTGAAACATTCTTACGAAAGTTTGAAAACAACATGTATCTCATTTTGCCCATATTTAAGCATACGTTTTAAATCATCAAGGGATTCCTGCATAGCTGTAAAATCTGACTTAGAGTTTCGACACTGACAGATCAGCAGTCAGGGCAACAGCAAACATAAGAGTATCATCCATACATAGATGACGTTTACAATGTTTTAAAGATCGACCAATGGTGTTTATAGAAATGGTGAAGAGAACAGATCCAAAATCAACCGCTGTCAGTGGGGAGATACAGTATTTGAACACTATGATTTTGCAGGTTTTCCTACTTACAAAGCATGTAGAGGTCTAATTTTTATCATAGGTACACTTCAACTGTGAGAGACGGAATCTAAAACAAAATCCAGAAAATCACATTGTATGATTTTTAAGTAATTAATTGCATTTTATTGCATGACATAAGTATTTGATACATCAGA
Organism: Salvelinus sp. IW2-2015; assembly: GCF_002910315.2. Lineage (NCBI taxonomy): Eukaryota > Metazoa > Chordata > Actinopteri > Salmoniformes > Salmonidae > Salvelinus > Salvelinus sp. IW2-2015. The sequence continues at coordinate 856,604 of NC_036854.1, forward strand.
AAAGCAGAACTTAATATTTGGTACAGAAACCTTTGTTTGCAATTACAGAGATCATACGTTTCCTGTAGTTCTTGACCAGGTTTGCACACACTGCAGCAGGGATTTTGGCCCACTCCTCCCTACAGATCTTCTCCAGATCCTTCAGGTTTCGGGGCTGTCGCTGGGCAATACGGAGTTTCAGCTCCCTCCAAAGATTTTCTATTGGTTCAGGTCTGGAGACTGGCTAGGCCACTCCAGGACCTTGAGATGCTTCTTACGGAGCCACTCCTTAGTTGCCATGGCTGTGTGCTTCGTGTCGTTGTCATGCTGGAAGACCCGCACACGACCCATCTTCAATGCTCTTACTGAGGGAAGGAGGTTGTTGGCCAAGATCTCGCGATACATGGCCCCATCCATCCTCCCCTCAATACGGTGCAGTCGTCCTGTCCCTTTGCAGAAAAGCATCCCCAAAGAATGATGTTTCCACCTCCATGCTTCACGGTTGGGATGGTGTTCTTGGGTTGTACTCATACTTCTTCTTCCTCCAAACACGGCGAGTGGAGTTAGACCAAAAAGCTCTATTTTTGTCTCATCAGACCACATGACCTTCTCCATTCCTCCTCTGGATCATCCAGATGGTCATTGGCAAACTTCAGACAGGCCTGGACATGCACTGGCTTCAGCAGGGGGACCTTGCGTGCGCTGCAGGATTTTAATCCATGACGGCGTAGTGTGTTACTAATGGTTTTTTCTTTGAGACTGTGGTCCCAGCTCTCTTCAGGTCATTGACCAGGTCCTGCCGTGTAGTTCTGGGCTGATCCCTCACCTTCCTCATGATCATTGATGCCCCACGAGGTGAAATCTTGCATGGAGCCCCAGACCGAGGGTGATTGACCGTCATCTTGAACTTCTTCCATTTTCTAATAATTGCGCCAACAGTTGTTTCCTTCTCACCAAGCTGCTTGCCTATTGTCTGTAGCCCATCCCAGCCTTGTGCAGGTCTACAATTTTATCCCTGATGTCCTTACACAGCTCTCTGGTCTTGGCCATTGTGGAGAGGTTGGATCTGTTTGATTGAGTGTGTGGACAGGTGTCTTTTATACAGGTAACGAGTTCAAACAGGTGCAGTTAATACAGGTAATGAGTGGAGAACAGGAGGGCTTCTTAAAGAAAAACTAACAGGTCTGTGAGAGCCGGAATTCTTACTGGTTGGTAGGTGATCAAATACTTATGTCATGCAATAAAATGCAAATTAATTATTTAAAAATCATACAATGTGAGTTTCTGGATTTTTGTTTTAGATTCCGTCTCTCACAGTTGAAGTGTACCTATGATAAAAATTACAGACCTCTACATGCTTTGTAAGTAGGAAAACCTGCAAAATCGGCAGTGTATCAAATACTTGTTCTCCCCACTGTACATGTGTTGGTTAAAGAAACAGGAGGGCAGAACTTCATATGTATATATACACAGTTGGCTTGTAACCAAAATGTCGCTGGTTCGAATACCTGAGCCGTCAAGGTTTAAGTGTGCTGATGTGCCGTTGAGCAAGGCACTTAATTAACCCTTATTTGCACCAGGGGCGTCGTACCACTATGGCTGACCCTGTAAAACAACACATTTCACTATACCTAGCCAGTGTATGTGACAAAAACATTTTGTTTTTTATGTAGGAGTCTCAAAAATCAGCCAAAGTCGTACTTGGGGAATGTCCAAATGAATTCACATGGACCATACGATGAAAGAGTCCCATTCTAATACATCCCAGCAGGTAAAACAGGGCAGCGTCCCAAATGACACTCTACTCCCTAGATAGTGCACTACTTTTGACTATGGCTCAGGTGAAAAGTAGTGCACTATAAAATGAATAGGGTGCCATTTGGGGTGCCGACCAGGGACTCAGGCAGTCATATACTGTACATGACCCCTCTTTGATCCCAATTCCTGCCCCTCTTAACTCCCTGTAGTCACGCATAGCAGATAGAACACAGCCTGGGGCACTCTGCAGTGCTTCCTTTACCATGACTGTGTGTGTGGGTGGTTGGGTGGGTGGGTGGGTGTGTGTGTGTGTGTGTTGTGTGTGGTGTGGTGTGTGTGGTGTGTGTGTGTGTGTGTGTGTGTGTGTGTGTGTGTGTGTGTGTGTGTGTGTGTGTGTGTGTGTGTGTGTGTGTGTGTGGTGTGTGTGTGTGTGTGTGTGTGTGTGTGTGTGTGCCTGTGCATCGAGGAGGCAACGCCAGCTGTAGTTCCCAGGATTTTCTACTTATTAAAATGGATTTGGGAACCACTGTTATTTACTTAGTTAGTCAGTGAGTTACACAGTTACCCAAGTGGTTGGTTATAATACTAATCGTCTTCCAACTGCAGTGATTCAGTGACTTCTTGCAGCAAATTGAGGCCTTGCAATGTGAACGTATGTTTTTGTTCTATGACAACGTACATGGTCACATCACGTGATCCGCTGTATCCTTTATTTCCTCTCCTTTCCCCGGAGGCTTCAGCTGACTAATGGGAGTTACTGGAGGAGTACCTCTCTTAAACCATTCCCATCATCTCCTCCTCCTCTGTGTGGTGTGTGTGTGGTGTGTGTGTGTGTGTGTGTGTGTGTGTGTGTGTGTGTGTGTGTGTGTGTGTGTGCGTGCGTGCGTGCGTGCGTGCGTGCGTGCGTGCGTGCGTGCGTGCGTGCGTGCGTGCGTGCGTGCGTGCGTGCGTGCGTGCGTGCGTGCGTGCGTGCGTGCGCGTGTGTGTGTGTGTGTGTGTGTGTGTGTGTGTGTGTGTGGTGGTGTGTGTGTGTGTGTGTGTGTGTTTGTGTGTGTGTGGTGTTTGTGTGCGCGCGTACATGTGTGAGAGTGTGTTT
>NC_036854.1:860928-870775 GCF_002910315.2 Salvelinus sp. IW2-2015
CCTGTGGTACATCTTTATGTACTTCAAGAAATTCAGACTTAACAGTGCATACTAGCAGTGCAACTACTTCGCCGACCAGAGCCCAATGGCACCCTGTTCCCTATGTAGTGCACTACTTTAGACCAGAGCCCTATGGCACCCTAGTGTACTACTTTAGACCAGAGCCCTATGGCACCCTGTTCCTACATAGTGCACTACTTTAGACCAGAGCCCTATGGCACCCTGTTCCCTAGATAGTGCACTACTTTAGACCAGAGCCCTATGGCACCCTGTTCCCTACATAGTGCACTACTTCGACCAGAGCCCATGGCACCCTGTTCCCTATAGTATGCACTACCTTAGACCAGAGCCCTATGGCACCCGTTCCCTACATAGGTGCACTACTTTAGACCAGAGCCTATGGCACCCTGTTCCCTACATAGTGCACTATTTACACCAGAGCCTGTCCTAGCAAACCTGTCCAGACAGACCTGTCCTAACAAACCTGTCCTAGACAGACCTGTCCTAGACAAACCTGTCCTATACAAACCTGTCCTAGACAGACCTGTCCTAGACAGACCTGTCCTATACAGACCTGTCCTAGACAAACCTGTCCTAGACAGACCTGTCCTAGACAAAACCTGTCCTATACAAACCTGTCCTAGACAGACCTGTCCTAGACAAAACCTGTCCTAGACAGACCTGTTCTAGACAAACCTGTCCAAGACAGACCTGTCCTAGACAAACCTGTCTAGACAAACTGTCCTAGACAACCGTCCTAGACAACCTGTCCTATACAAACCTGTCCTAGACAGACCTGTCCTAGACAAACCTGTCCTAGACAGACCTGTCCTAGAGAAACCGTCTAGACAGACCTGTCCTAGACAACCTGCCTAGAAGACCTGTCCTAGAGAAACCTGTCCTAGACAGACCTGTCCTAGACAGACCTGTCCTAGAGAAACCTGTCCTAGACAGACCTGTCCTAGACAGAGCAATGTGTCTGTGCCTGATTTGTATGTATATCTTTCCTACCTCAAAGTATGAGAAGATGGGAGTAGTTGAATTTAGTGCACAGGATTTCCCCCCCTTACTGGCTCCCAAAGTGCCTTTTTGTTACTTGTTGATTGAATTTGATTCAGTTAACCAGAACATGTACTATCTAGAGTGTTTTGTCGTACCAAATACATGTGTTGGTTAAAGAAACAGGAGGCAGAACTTCATATGTATATATACACAGTTGGCTTGTAACCAAAATGTCGCTGGTTCGAATACCTGAGCCGTCAAGGTTTAAAGTGTGCTGATGTGCCGTTGAGCAAGGCACTTAATTAACCCTTATTTGCACCAGGGGCGTCGTACCACTATGGCTGACCCTGTAAAACAACACATTTCACTATACCTAGCCAGTGTATGTGACAAAAAAAAATGTTTTTTTATGTAGGAGTCTCAAAAATCAGCCAAAGTCGTATTGGGGAATGTCCAAATGAATTCACATGGACCATACGATGAAAGAGTCCCATTCTAATACATCCCAGCAGGTAAAACAGGAGCGTCCCAAATGACACTCTACTCCCTAGATAGTGCACTACTTTTGACTATGCTCAGGTGAAAAGTAGTGCACTATAAAATGAATAGGGTGCCATTTGGGGTGCCGACCAGGGACTCAGGCAGTCTATACTGTACATGACCCCTCTTTGATCCCAATTCCTGCCCCTCTTAACTCCCTGTAGTCACGCATAGCAGATAGAACACAGCCTGGGCACTCTGCAGTGCTTCCTTTACCATGACTGTGTGTGTGGGTGGTGTGTGGGTGTGTGGTGTGTGTGTGTGTGTGTGTGTGTGTGTGTGTGTGTGTGTGTGTGTGTGTGTGTGTGTGTGTGTGTGTGTGTGTGTGTGTGTGTGTGTGTGTGTGTGTGTGTGTGTGTGTGTGTGTTGCCATCGAGGGGGCAACGCCAGCTGTAGTTCCAGGATTTCTACTTATTAAAATGGATTTGGGAACCTTGTATTTACTTAGTTAGTCATGAGTTACACAGTTACCCAAGTGGTTGGTTATAATACTAATCGTCTTCCAACTTCAGTGATTCAGTGACTTCTTGCAGCAAATTGAGGCCTTGCAATGTGAACGTATGTTTTTGTCTATGACAACTACATGGTCACATCACGTGATCCGCTGTATCCTTTATTCCTCTCCTTTCCCCGAGGTTCAGCTGACTAATGGGAGTTACTGGAGGGACCTCTCTTAAACCGAGTCAGCCTCAGACTGCTGCCCAAGATCTGGTACACTCTTAGAAAACATAAGGTGCTATCTAGAACCTAAAAGAGTTATTCGGCTGTTCCCGTAGGAGAACCCTTTGAAGAACCCTTTCTGGTTCCAGGTAGGGGTTATACCTGGAACCAGAAAGTGTTATTTGATGGGTCCTCCTACGGGAACAGCCGAAGAACTCTTTTAGGTTCTAGATAGAAAAAAAATGGTTGCATAAAAGGTGCTAAGAATTTATAGAAATGTATTGTGGGCATAGCTCTAGGATCAGATGCCAGCCCTCACCATAACCCTCTGGAAGATGAATACATTATTATTAGCCCCTGTGTAAGAGGTTAAGAGGTGGGGGGGGTGGAGATGCTGACTTATGGAATGCTTAGCCCTGTATTTAAAATTTTCAGTGAGGAGTGAACGGCTGTCGTTACAAACCATTGACGAAGGTATTTCAGGGCAGGCTGACTCTGAACAAATGAGACAAAGTCGATATAGGGGTTAGGCTAAGTTCAAGAGTGTGTTTGTTTCGTTCGTGTGTTCATGCGTGTTTCAGTCGATCTAGGGGTGAGCTAAGTTGAAATTCACAGAGTTCCGGTTTCACCGGGAGCCGGAGAGCGTTCGCTGCTCCAGCGATGTGACGATAGACTCCAGAGAGAAAGTAGTCCAAGCTCGCTCTGATTTCCCAGAAAACCATCTGTCACCGGAGTAAACGTCCAATACGCCTTTGACAAACTTTTTCCGCCTTTTCTATAATAATCACTGACCATTACATTTTCCACTTAAAAACATTGACATTTATTGTTATTCCTTCCCTTCCGTTGATGGCAACTAACTAACTTCCAGTAAGGATTACATCGTCAGTGTTGATACCATACATCAATACAACCATAACGACATTCATAAGTACACATCACTATGGTAACAGTCATGGTAACAGTCAATGGAGCCAAAGAGGGGGGTTCAGGGTCCTTAGAGGTTCCCCTGTAAAACATAGGAGCTTGCACTCCTCTCCTCTGAACCTTACCTTCGTGCTAATTCTACCTCAGTTCATACCACAGTAGCTGCTCTGCTGTTTGAAATGCTGCCAACTGAGCATACCAAACATTAGGRACACMTTCCTARTATTGAGTTGCATCCCATGTTGCCCTCAGAACAGCCTCAATTCTTCAGGTCATGGACTCTACAAGGGGTCAAAAGTGTTCCACAGGGATGCTGGCCCATGTTGACTACAATGTTTCCCACAGTGTCGAGTTGGCTGGATGTCCTTTAGGTGGTGGACCAYTCTTGATACACAYGGGAAACTGTTGAGCCTGAAAAACCCAGCARCGTTGCAGTTCTTSACACAAACCGGTAAGCCTGGCACCTACTACAATACCCTGTTCAAAGGCACGTAAATATGTTGTCTTGCACATTCACCCTCTGAATGGCACACATACACAATCCATGTCTCAATTGTCTCAMGGATTAAAAATCCTTCTTTAACCCTGTCTCCTSCCCTTCATCTACACTGATTGAAGTGGATTTMACAGGTGACATCAATAAGGAATCATAGCTTTCACCTGGATTCACCTGGTCAGTCTATGTCATGGAAAGAGCAGGTGTTCCTAATGTGTTGAATACTGTATGTGTATGTGAGGGGATTCATGATCAGGGTTGGGGTCAATTCCAGTCAATTCAGAAGGTGAATCTAATTCAATTCCAATTTCAATTGTTCAAATGTTACTAATTCTWAAACAATGAAGAGGATTGGAATTGGAATTTCAGTGTACTTCCTGAATGGAATGGAATTTACCCCGAACACCGTTAATGATATTGTTCTATTGTGGTCCTCTGACTTGTTCCAATTGGTCCTCTGGCCAAAAGTTTCAAATATACAGCTCATATCAAACTCTCCATGCTGCAGGGCTGGTCCAGATTCTGCAGCAGATCACAATAGCTACTCCTCTATCGGTTTACATAATGTCTATGATGTGTCAATTTTGATGTGGTGAATATTTTATGAAGGTATGTGAACCCTCCCTGAAACTACTTGCCAAACAGCTGTACGGGATTATATTACATCATGCAGAGTATTTTGATCATGATATCTGGAGACAGCGTGCGAGATGAGAGGCGCATTGGAGGTACGGTGAGAATGGGGGATTCACACCAAACATCAGCGGTGAAGGGGAAAGAACCCGATGTCAAAGGCTGTCTGGGACATATTATTAAAAAACACCTTTCTTCAAGGACTCAGACGGCAGACATTCTTCAGATTCCAGCCACTGCACGTAAACACTGTTTTTCCCTGCTCCTGCTCTCTCTCTCTCTTCACAACATTGAATAATTATCTTTTAACTCTTTTGTCTCTCTCCTCTCCTGTGTTTTTCCCTGCTCTTGCTCTCTCTCTCTCTTCTCAACTGGCAGCTTCATTAAATAGTACCCGCAAAACAGCAGTCTCAACGTCAACAGTGAAGAGGCGACTCCGGGATGCTGGCCTTCTAGGCAGAGTTCCTCAGTTCAGTGTCTGTGTTCTTTTGCCCATCTTAATCTTTTCTTTTTATTGGCCAGTTTGAGATATGTCTGTTTCTGTTTCAACTCTGCCTAGAAGACCAGCATCCCGGAGTCGCCTCTTCACTGTTGAGCGTTGGACTGTGTTTGCAGGTACTATTTAATGAATCTGCAGTTGAGAACTTGTGAGGCATCTGTTTCTCAAACTAGACACTCTAATGTACTTGTCATCTTGCTCAGTTGGCCTCACACTCCTCTTTCTATTCCGTTTAGAGCCAGTTTGTGTTGTTCTGTGAAGGGAGTAGTACACAGCGTTGGACGAGATCTTCAGTTTCTTGGTAATTTCTCGCATGGAATAGCCTTCATTTCTCAGAAAAATTATAGACTGACGAGTTTCAGAAGAAAATAATTTGTTTCTGGCCATTTTGTGCCTGTAATTGAACCCACAAATGCTGATGCTCCAGATACTCAACTAGTCTAAAGAAGGCCAGTATTATTGCTTCTTTAATCGAACAACAGTTTTCAGCTGTGCTAACATAATCGCAGAAGGGTTTTCTAATGATCAATTAGCCTTTTAAAATGATAGACTTGGATTAGCTGACACGACGTGCCATTGGAACACAGGAGTGATGGTTGCTGATAATGGGCCTCTGTACACCTATGTAGATATTCCATAAAGAATCTGCCGTTTCCAGCTACAATGGTCATTTACAACATTAACAATGTCTACACTGTATTTCTGATCAATTTGCTGTTATTTTAATGGACATTTGCTCTTCTTTCAAAAACAAGGGGACGCCAAACCTTAGTGTACATACATATAAATACACATATATATATTATATATATATATATATATATATATATATATATATATATATATATATATATATAAATACACATTATTATTTTATATAATTGACTTTATTACTTTCTAACCCTACCACCTCCCCTAGTTGCAGTAAACTAGTGAACAACAACATGTAGGCTTCTACTTCCAGCTTATTCATACTATATACATTTTACGTGCACAGTCTTTTTACCTTATTTATATTTTGCTTTCTTCCTGTCCTTCACTAATCTCAACCTCTCCCGTCTATTTCTTTCACAAAGTTTCTGAACCTATATACGTTTTTACGGACACAGTGTGTTTTACATGAGTTCTCTTGTTATTTTAGTTGACAGTGCTAGGGTGGGTTATCTAGGTGAATAATGATCTATGTTGGCATGGTATGGTTCCCAATCAGAGGCAGCTGTTTATCGTTGTCTCTGATTGGGGATCATATTTAGGCAGCCATTTCCCATTGTGCTTTGTGGGATCTTGACTATGTATAGTTGCCTGTTAGCACTATTGTTAGCGGCACGTTTCGGTTTGAGATGTATTGTTTTTGTTTTGCTGTGAGTTTCACCTAGCAATAAAAGATGTGGATCCAGATCACGCTGCGCTTTGGTCACTCATTATAACGATCGTGACATATTATGTTATTATTCCCAAGCTTCAGCTCCATTCAACCCTCCCATTTATCTCTTAACACATCCATATTGGATTTTTATTTGCCATATATTTTTCACTCTGGCCTGTGATGCTTCACAAAAGTTCTGAACATTTCTAGTATCATAATTTCCAGAGTTTATCAAAAAAAAAATCAAAAGTAGGCTAAAACCAGAATTATATTATTGATCSATTGACTATGATTKTTCAGATCACCCAGTATTGTTATCTGCACAGTTAGCTCCAGGRAAATGTTGCAATTCTTCAGCCATTCCTGGACCTGTGACCAAAACAAGCTACATATGGACAGTACCAAAACAAATTATCTAATGATTCTGTTTCTTCACAGCAAAATCTGTGGAGCTGAGRTGGCTGTATCCCCCATATATATAACATTCAATTGGTTGCAATATTTGTTAAACATTTACTTCACTACATTCTAAAATAAAAGGATGTTCTTTTTACTCAATACATTTTCCCTGACACCCAAAAGTACTTGTTACATTTTGAATGCTTAGCAGGACATCCCTGCTCATCCCTACTGCCTCTGATCTGGCGGACTCACTAAACACAAATGCTTCATTTGTAAATGATGTCTGCTTGTTGGACTGTGCCCAAAACAAAACAAAAAGACAATTGTGCCGTCTGGTTTGCTTAATAATATAAGGAATTAAAAATGATTCATACTTTTACATTTACTTGTATATTTAAAACCAAATACTTTCAGAGTTTTACTCAAGTAGTATATAACTGAGTGACTTTCACTTTTACTTGAGTCATTTTCAATTAAGGYATCTTTACTTTTACTCAAGTATGACAATTKGGTACTTKTTCCACCAYTGCTCATCGGCTATTATCCTCAGTAATTTTCCATCCAAGTTGTCAGACTTGTCATTGTTGAAAGACACATTTTTTTTACCTATTCCACACTCACCAAATAAAAAATTACAATTCTTGTCTTTCATAATTTGATTAGTTATACTTAGATGTGTAGTGTCAGCCTTTGTTGCTGGCATGTTATGCCTAAGTTTGCTAATCTTGCCTATTAAAAAATCATTTTAAAGTAATTGAATGAGTGAGTCATCTGATTCAATGTATAACGGAGCCGAGTTTGCCTTTTTGCCCAATATTTAATTGAATGTGCTCCAAAGCTTTTTACTATCATTCCTTATATATTCATATATTTTTACTATTATTCTTTACTTTGGCGATGTCATTTACAAAATAGCCTCCAACACTCTACTCAGCAAATTGGATGTAGTCTATCACAATGCCATCCGTTTTGTCACCAAAGCCCCATATACTACCCACCACTGCGACCTGTATGCYCTCGTTGGCTGGCCCTCGCTTAATATTCGTTGCCAAACCCACTAGCTCYAGGTCATCTATAAGTATTTGCTAGGTAAAGCCCCRCCTTATCTCAGCTCACTGGTCACCACAGCAGCACCCACCCGTAGCACGCGCTCCAGCAGGTATATTTCACTGGTCACCCCCAAAGAAAATTCCTCCTTTGGCCWGACTTGCCATTCCTTATGCCTCATCCCTCTCAACCATCCAATTTTTCAATTGCTCATCAATCCACAGGGAGCCGTTTTTACAGTCATTTTCTTAATGGGTGCATGCTTAAAAGTAACTGGAATAAGAAATGTAGGTGAGGCAGATGAACCTGTAGCCATATTACTTCAACAGYATTTAACATGAGATCCTGTCTAAGCTTTACAGGAATGTGGTTCTGAATATGAAGAGCAACACCTYCACCTTTGGCATTTCTGTCTTTCCTGTAGATGTTATAACCATRTATYGCTACCACTGTATCAAAGGTATTATCTAAGTGCATTTCAGAGATAATCAGAATATGAATGTCATCTGTTACTAGCTAGTTATTGATTTCATGAACTATGTTTCTTCGGCTACATATGTTAACGTGGGCTATTTTTAACACTTTTCCTGAATGCTTGATTGTTTTCATTGCTTTACTGGGAAGTTTAGCAGAAGTAGATATACTTCTGTTATTTATGTCAGTGCAGGGTGAGCTGCACACAGTGGACTTCCTACTAGGGCACACCGCCTCAGTGTTAACAGTGGACTTCCTACTAGGTCACACCGCCTCAGTGTTAACAGTGGACTTCCTACTAGGGCACACCGCCTCAGTGTTAACAGTATAACTCTGGTTCAAAGGCACATGATTACTGCATACAATAGCTGTAGGATCAGCAGAGGCATTCTGGGCAGTTAAAGGGACTAAAATTATAGGTTACTTACATTGTGTCTTCTAACGCCCCTGGTGTAATGTTCATTTGCTGAAGCATTATGACAACTCTGAGTCACAATGGTAGGGATTAGCTGAGCTGKGCTTGGGTCATTGATAAGTCATTGTCTCAACGCAGCCTTATAATGCTGTGAAAGGATCCAGGAACCAAAATTATTCGGGTGGATCCCATCCTCCTTATAAAATGTGTTTTGTTTCCAAAAGGTATGTAGACCCACGAGCCACTGCGGCCCTTCATGATGAGTTCCGTTTTTTGTGGCCCCCACCCCCATCAAAGTTCCCCATCCCTGTCCTAAGGCATCGTCAGATGGTTGTCTCGTGTGTCTCCCCATCGCCCGCTGGCTTTCATGTCCCGCTCTGTATGCAAATCCACACACAAGAACGACAGGGCTGGGACCAAAGGACATATGTGGACCACATGCTCTCTCGCTCTCTGACTCTTTCTCTCTCACTTTTTTTGTGTCCGGCTTTGGCATCTTAATGATTGTTCAGTCCTCAAATCACTTCCTAAACGAGGATGAATAACGATCTTTGGCTGTTGTTTGTGTTAAACAAATATTTGCTTTTAGATTGTTCTGTTTCCTTTCAAATACTTTAGCTGCCCGTGCTTGAGCTTGTCTCGCTCAATGAAATCAATAATTTGTCCGAAAAGTGGAAACCCTGCCCATCTGGTAGTCCAAGCTGACACAATCAAATACTATTTGAACCCAGGTCTATCTATGAGGGGAGAGGAAAAAACAAGCAGTTGGCCTTTAAGCAGAAAGGAGAAGTCTTTGACGGGGCCGTTATGGGGCCATCTTTGAGGGGAGCCCTTAATCTTAAAGCTGGTGAAACTGAAGGGCGCGCATTTCAAATAAATAATCATAAAAATGATGGATGTTAAACATGTATGTACTTACAAGTGTCTTATATTTGTTAAAAGCTTACATTTTTGCTAATCTAACTGCACTGTCAAATTTACAGTAGGCTTTACAGCGAAAGCATGCCATGCGATTGTTTTGAGGACGGCGCCCCATATCAAAATATTTTTCCACCGGCACAGGTTTCATAATTCACAAATAGCGATTAAATATTTCACTTACTTTTTGAAAATCTTCCTCTGATTTGTCATCCAAAGGGTCCAGCTACAACATGTAGTGTCGTTTTGTTAGTAATGAGCCCTTAAGCTCATTGAGTAAAGAAAAAGCCGTACCTCAGTCTGGCCAATATAAAGGAAAGATTAAGACCACAGAAGGCCAGCATCCTGGAGTTCCCTCTTCACTGTTGACATTGAGACTGGTGTTTTGCGGGTACTTTTTAAGGAGTTGCCAGTTGAGGACTTGTGAGGCGTCTGTATCTCAACTAGACACTCTAATGTACTTGTCCT
>NC_036854.1:875130-881589 GCF_002910315.2 Salvelinus sp. IW2-2015
GTGAGTTGAACATCTACCATACAGGCTTACACACACACACACACACACGTACGAACACACACACACACACACACACACACACACACACACACACACACACACACACACACACACACACACACACCACACACACACACACACACACACAAGCAGCTGTGTAGATGGAACTCCCATTGTTCTGCTGCTTTCTCTTCTTTCTCTCTGCTTTACGAGTGTAGTATGGTAGAGAGGGAAAGGGAAGTGTAGTATAGTGGGAAGGGAAAGGAAGTGCAGTATGGAAGAGAGGAAAGGGAAGTGCAGTATGGAAGAGAGGGAAAGGGAAGTGCAGTATGGAAGAGAGGGAAAGGGAAGTGCAGTGTGGGAGAGAGGTAAAGGGAAGTGCAGTATGGAGAGAGGGAAAGGGAAGTGCAGTATGGGAGAGAGGAAAGGAAGTGCAGTATGGAAAGAGGGAAAGGGAAGTGCAGTATGGAAGAGAGGGAAAGGGAAGTGCAGTATGGAAGAGAGGGAAAGGGAAGTGCAGTATGGAAGAGAGGGAAAGGGAAGTGCAGTATGAAGAGAGGGAAGGGAAGTGCAGTGTGGGAGAGAGGTAAAGGGAAGTGCAGTATGGGAGAGAGGGAAAGGAAGTGCAGTATGGAGAGAGGGAAAGGAAGTGCAGTATGGAAAGAGGAAAGGAAGTGCAGTATGGAGAGAGGAAAGGAAGTGCAGTATGGAGGAGAGGGAAAGGAAGTGCGATATGGGAGAGAGAAAAGGGAAGTGCAGTATGGGAGAAAGGGAAGTGCAGTATGGTAGAGGAGGGAAAGGGAAGTGCAGTATGGGAGAGAAAAGCAGTATGAAGAGAGGAAAGGAAGTGCAGTATTGGAGAGAGGGAAAGGGAAGTGCAGTATGGAGAGAGGAAAGGGAAGTGCAGTATGGAGGAGAGGAAAGGGAAGTGCGATATGGGAGAGAGGAAAAGGGAAGTGCAGTATGGAGGAGAGGGAAAGGGAAGTGCAGTTGTAGAGAGGGAAAGGAGTGCAGTATGGGAGAGAGGGAAAGGGAAGTGCGGTATGGAGAGAGGGAAGGGAAGTGCAGTATGGAAGAGGGAAGGGAAGTGCAGTATGGAAGAGAGGGAAAGGGAAGTGCAGTATGGGAGAGAGGGAAAGGGAAGTGCAGTATGGAGGAGAGGGAAGGAAGTGCAGTATGGGAGAAGAGGAAAGAGAAGTGCAGTATGGAAGAGAGGGAAAGGGAAGTGCGGTATGGGAGAGAGGGAAAGGGAAGTGCAGTATGGAGGAGAGGGAAAGGGAAGTGCAGTATGGGAGAGAGGGAAAGCGAAGTGCAGTATGGAAGAGAGGGAAAGGGAAGTGCAGTATGGAGGAGAGGAAAGGGAAGTGCGTATGGGAGAGAGGGAAAGGAAGCAGTATGGAGGAGAGGGAAAGGGAAGTGCAGTATGGGAAGAGGGAAAGGGAAGTGCAGTTGGGAGAGAGGAAAGAGAAGTGCAGTATGGGAGAGAGGGAAAGGGAAGTGCAGTATGGAGAGAGGGAAAGGGAAGTGCAGTATGGAGGAGAGGGAAAGGGAAGTGCAGTATGGGGAGAGGGAAAGGGAAGTGCAGTATGGAGGAGGGAAGAGAAGTGCAGTATGGGAGAGAGGGAAAGAGAAGTGCAGTATGGGAGAGAGGGAAAGGGAAGTGCAGTATGGGAAGAGGGAAAGGGAAGTGCAGTATGGAGAGAGGGAAGGAAGTGCAGTATGGATCTTGCTCAGTTGTGTACTGGGGCCTCCCACTCCTCTTTCTATTCTGGTTAGAGCCAGTTTGCGCTGTTCTGTGAAGGGAGAAGTGCACAGCGTTGTATGAGATCTTYAGTTTCTTGGCAATTTCTCACATGGAATAGCCTTCATTTCTCAGAACAAGAATAGACTGACAAGTTTCGGAAGAAAGTTCTTTGTTTCTGATCATTTTGAGCCTRTAATCGAACCCACAAATGCTGACGCTCCATATACTCAACTAGTCTAAAGAAGGCCAGTTTTATTGCTTATTTCATCAGCACAACGGTTTTCAGCTCTGCTAACATAATTGCAATAGGCTTTTCTAATGATCAACTAGCCTTTTAAAATGATAAACTTGCATTAACACAACGTGCCATTGGAACACAGGGGTGATGGATGCTGAAAATGGGCTTCTGTGTAGATATTCCATWAMAAATCTGCCGTTTCCAGGTACAATAGTAATTTACAACACCAACAATGTCTACACTGTATTTCTGATCAATTTCATGTWATTTTAATGGACAAAAAATKKGCTTTTCTTTCAATAACAAGGACATTTCTAAGTGACCCCAAACTTTTGAACGGTAGTGTATATATTTATTATAATCCTTATAATAATTTTACTTATACTTTATTTAGTATTGTTTACACTTTTCCAAACTGGCAGATAAATTATACTGTAATTCCAAACTGGCAGATAAATTATACTGTAATCTAAGAGCACCTGTTTGTCATGCAACAGTATCTCTTGCACTTTTGACAATGATTTTACATGAGGTCTAATTCACACGATTTGTCTAAAATACTTATATCCACTAGGCTAATAAATAATCAAAATGTTACTAACGATTATTTAATCAACCTACACTGATAATGTGCCTCTGTAGGCCCATGTAGATATTCCATAAAAAATCTGCCGTTTCTAGCTACAAAAGTCATTTACAACACCAACAATGTCTACACTGTATTTCTGATCAATTTGATGTAATTTGATTGGACGAAAAAATATGCTTTTCTTTCAAAAACAAGGACATTTCTAAGTGAACCCAAACTTTTGAACGGTAGTGTATATAGCACTCGGCGGTCCCGTTCTGTGAGCTTGTGTGGCCTACCACTTTATGGCTGAGCCGTTGTTGCTCCTAGATATTTCCACTTCACAATAACAGCACTTACAGTTGACCGGGGCAGCTCTAGCAGGGCACAAATGTGTGAACTGGCTTGTTAGAAAGATGGCTATGACAGTGCCACGCTAGGCTCCCGAGTGGCGCAGCGTTCTTATGCACTGCATCACAGTGCAAGAGACATCACTACAGTCTCTGGTTCGAATCCAGGCTGTATCACATCTGGCTGTGGTTGGGAGTCCCATAAGGTCATGCACATTTGGCTCCAGCATTGTCATGGTTTGGCCGGGGTAGGCTGTCATTGTAAATAAGAATTTGTTCTTAACTGACTTGCCTAGTTAAATAAAGGTTAAATAAAAACTAAGAAATAAAAAATAACATGGAAAACAACCACTTTTTGTGCAGTGTTAAGTTACCATCTTTACAAACAACTTAATGTACATTACTGTATTGTACATAGGCTGGTCATCTAGGTTTATACCTGTAGACTTTCTATCGACATGAAGAAAAACACTGACCAATACAGTAAATTAGTACATTGAGACATCAAGGGGTTTGTGATGATGTGGCTCAGTTGGTAGCGCATGACAATGCTATGGTTGTGGGTTCGATTCCCTTGGGGGACCAGTATGAAAACGTATAAACTCACTACTATAAGAGCGTCTGCTAAAAAGGAATGAATAGACCAAGTATTTCAAGAAACTGGAAAACCTATCAAGCAAATATTTTTATATTTGACAAGTAGTATCAGATTAACTGTTTTGAACAGATAATTATCAGTTACAAATGCTGTTGAACACTCAAATACATTTAGTTTCAACTTTTTTCACAAAAGTAGTGCGCTCGGACNATAAATAATCAAAATGTTACTAACGATTATTTAATCAACCTACACTGATAATGTGCCTCTGCAGGCCTATGTAGATATTCCATAAAAAATCTGCCGTTTCCAGCTACAAAAGTCATTTACAACACCAACAATGTCTACACTGTATTTCTCATCAATTTGATGTAATTTGATTGGACGAAAAATATGCTTTTCTTTCAAAAACAAGGACATTTCTAAGTGAACCCAAACTTTTGAACGGTAGTGTATATAGCACTCGGCGGTCCCGTTCTGTGAGCTTTTGTGGCCTACCACTTTATGGCTGAGCCGTTGTTGCTCCTAGATATTTCCACTTCACAATAACAGCACTTACAGTTGACCAGGGCAGCTCTAGCAGGGCACAAATGTGTGAACTGACTTGTTAGAAAGATGGCTATGACAGTGCCACGCTAGGCTCCCGAGTGGCGCAGCGTTCTTATGCACTGCATCTCAGTGCAAGAGACATCACTACAGTCCCTGGTTCGAATCCAGGCTGTATCACATCTGGCTGTGGTTGGGAGTCCCATAAGGTCATGCACATTTGGCTCCAGCATTGTCATGGTTTGGCCGGGGTAGGCTGTCATTGTAAATAAGAATTTGTTCTTAACTGACTTGCCTAGTTAAATAAAGGTTAAATAAAAACTAAGAAATGGAAAATAACCACTTTTTGTGCAGTGTTAAGTTACCATCTTTACAAACAATTTAATGTAAATGTACATTACTGTATTGTACATAGGCTGGTCATCTAGGTTTATACCTGTAGACATTCTATCGACATGAAGAAAAACACTGACCAATACAGTAAATTAGTACATTGAGACATCAAGGGGTTTGTGATGATGTGGCTCAGTTGGAAGCGCATGACAATGCTATGGTTGTGGGTTCGATTCCCTTGGGGGACCAGTATGAAAACGTATAAACTCACTACTATAAGAGCGTCTGCTAAAAAGGAATGAATAGACCAAGTATTTCAAGAAACTGGAAAACCTATCAAGCAATTATTTTTATATTTGACAAGTAGTATCAGATTAACTGTTTTGAACAGATAATTATCAGTTACAAATGCTGTTGAACACTCAAATACATTTAGTTTCAACTTTTTTCACAAAAGTAGTGCGCTCGGACATTACTAGTCCTGTATTAGTGGACCAATACCAATATGTCTTCAGCCAGGGCATTATTAGTCCCATTTGTAAGACGCAAAGGTGTAATACCATATGATGGTTGGTAAAATACAACTGGACGACAGTGGATATGAAAAAAGTTATTTAATTTTTATATTTAATTGAAGAACTGAACTCTTTCTCCCTGACCTCAGAAGACTGTTGTATGACTGCCAGAAACTAGTCCAGTCCAAAGGGGTCAATATCAAAAGATCCGAAAACTCCCAAAACAAAAAATGACCAGAGGAAGAGGATGACATCTAGTCTCTAATAAAATCCCTCTGAAACAGATGCTGCACATGTGCTCTGATCTGTTATTTCTCAATAAGATGTCCACCTATGGTAGTACTACGGCATACCACAACACAGCCACGCCAAGAGATTAAATAATGATACAAATTCAAGATGTTGGATGTCAAAGGCAGAAACTGTTAAGCCCATAGAGTCTGGATCTCTGGAATTAGAATTTGAGAACTGTTTTGGCTGATGGCAATTTGGTACACTGGAATTAGGGTTGCAAAATTCCGGGAACTTTTAAGAAATTCCCTGGTTTTCACRAAATCCCGGTTGGAGGGTTCTCGGAATCAGGGGGGAATAAGCAGGAAATCCCTAATCCTCCTACCAGTATTTCTGGAAAACCAGGGAATTTCTTGAAATTTCCCAGAATTTCACAACCCAAACTGGGATAGATGCTACTTAGATGTTAAGTGTTGTTGTAGTGGGCTGCTAGACCAACTACTGAGATTTGAGACATATTGCTACTGGGCCTCCAAGCCCACATTGTCTTCAGGCTAACAGTCTCAGCACTGGGATAAGGATTCTAAGCGGATAAGCATAGAGAACAATTTTGACATTGAGAGTGAATGGGGGAAACGGATATTCATCTGACTGAGTTAGATAATCATCTACTGTAGGCTACCAGCTTCAGTGTCATCACTAGTGGATTAATCTCACCTATGGACGCCAAGGAGTAACCCAGAAGTTTTGAAAGATACTAACATCTAAGACTTTGTTCATAATCATAATCATAAAAATCTCTGAAGTTGGAGACTTTTATCTCCCTCAACAACTTTAAAMATCTGCTAATCGAGCAGCTAACCGATCGCTGCAGCTGTACATAGTCCATCTGTAAACTACCCACCCAATTTACCTACCTCACCCCCCATACTGCTTTTATTTATTTACTTTTCTGCTCTTTTGCACACCAGTATCTCTTCTTGCAATTGCACATGTCATCTGATGATTTATCACTCCAGTGTTAATCTGCTAAATTGTAATTTATTCGATTTATTGCCCTACCTTATGCCTTTTGCACACATTGTATATAGATTCTCTTTTTTTTCTACCATGTTATTGACTTGTTTATTGTTTACTCCATGTGTAACTCTGTGTTGTCTGTTCACACTGCTATGCTTTATCTTGGCCAGGTCGCAGTTGCAAATGAGAACTTGTTCCTCAACTAGCCTACCTGGTTAAATAAAGGTGAAATAAAAAAAATAAAAATAAAAAACGTTTCCTAAAATCCTAGATAACTTGGAGTGTGAGAGAAGGTTAAAACATTCAAAATCAAACA
>NC_036854.1:883008-884979 GCF_002910315.2 Salvelinus sp. IW2-2015
GGCATCTTTCTAGATTTATCCAAAGCGTTTGACAGGGTTGATCATAAAATATTACTTTCCAAATAGTATTATTATGGTTTTCATGATTACACATATAATTGGTTATGTTTATGATAGAGAATATTTTGTTTATGCACATGGTTGTGCAGCTACCAGGGCCAACATATCCCGTAGCATGCCACAGGGTTCGATAGTTGTGCAGTTACCAGGGCCAACATATCCCGTAGCATGCCACAGGGTTCGATAGTTGCACCTTTGCTATTCCTAATCTATATCAATGACCTTGTTGCTGTGTCTTCTACCTTACTTCCAATTCTCTTTGCTGATGATACCAATTTGATTTTATCACACAATCATTTAGATTTACTAATTAATGAAGCCAACTCGGGCAATGGGCACATTTTCTGAATGGTTCCAGATAAACAAATGATCTTTAAATGTAAAAAATTCACAAGTAAGACTAAGAAATATTGTAAAAAAAAAAAGAGCCAGAATCTCAATTGGTGGGAATGAAATGGAACAAGTCCCATCCACTAAATTCCTCAGAGATGTAATTGATGAAAAGTTATCCTGGAAAGATCATACTCAATTTGTCAGCTTAATTTACCCATATCTCATTTAGTGTAATATTGTCTGGGCCAGTACATACCTACCTACAAAATTACTCATCAGACAAAATACATTTGCAAGACTAGCCAACTTCTCTAATTACCTGGCTCCATCTGCACCTTTGATTTAGAAACTCAATATCTTGTCTATTTACGACATTAAAGCACGCCAATTATGCACTTTAATCTACAAATACTCTTATCCTCCCAGACAGTTTACCTAAACCCTTCAATGGATTCTTCCAGGTTAATTCTGAAATCCATCTACAGTGGTTCTTCCTTTAAAAGTTGGGTCAAACTTCAGCACAGCTTGCAGGGTGCTGTGGAATGGTATGGCATGTTTCAAATCAAATCAAATCAAATTTTATTTGTCACATACACATGGTTAGCAGATGTTAATGCGAGTGTAGCGAAATGCTTGTGCTTCTAGTTCCGACAATGCAGTAATAACCAACAAGTAATCTAACCTAACAATTCTACAACTACTACCTTATACACACAAGTGTAAAGGGATAAAGTGACATTCCAAGGTAAGGATGGAAAGTGTAATTTAAGAATTAGCTGCCTACTGTAATGCAAGCCTATTATTATCATGTTTGGTAACATTTGCCCATGTATTTATTTTCAGAGTTTCAATGAGTTGTAAAAATGTCTCCGAGAACTCTGCTGAATTCTCTCAATTGAAGATCAGCTAAGTGTAACTAGTATATGGAGCGGCAGCATTTGTGGGTTCGTTTACAGGCTCAAAATGCCAGAAACAAAGACCTTTCTTCTGAAACTCGTCAGTCTATTCTTCTTCTTCAGTCTAAACGAAGAGTGGATGTTATCCTTCACGGAGTGGGACCTCAAAACCTCAAAACTGCAGATAACATAAGACTTGTGGATCTTGTCGATTTCCTCTATGGCTTCAAGACCCTGTGACCAGGCACGGAGGACAAAGTGTCACCTTCAGATGAATGTGTGGTTTCAGAGAGAAGCCAGCTGCCAGCCTGCGACCAGGCACGGGTGATGACATCCTTTTCCTGAACAGAAATTTGAAGAAATCCAGTGATGAAGTTATTGCCTCCACTGGGATTCTCTGCCTCTAACCCTGTTACAGGGGCTGAGTCACTGGCTTGCTGGTGCTCTTTCATGCCGTCCCTAGGAGGGGTGCGTCACTTGAGTGGGTTGAGTTACTGACGTGATCTTCCTGTCTGGGTTGGCGCCCCCCCTTGGTTTGTGCTGTGGTGGAGACCTTTGTGGGCTATACTCGGCCTTGTCTCAGGATTGTAAGTTGGTGGTTGAGGATTTCCCTCTAGTGGTGCGGGGGCTGTGCTTTGGCAAAGTGGGTGGGGTTATATCCTTCCTGTTTGGCCCTGTCCGG
>NC_036854.1:888359-902792 GCF_002910315.2 Salvelinus sp. IW2-2015
GTGGACGAGAAAAAGTATTGTCAAACCCATAGGGTTCTCACGTGCACACTTACTCGCATGTCTTTGAAATCATGGTAGACAGAAGAGTTTAAAAGTTCATTTCGCTTGTAATACTTATGAGAACAACATTTTCTAACTTCCACCATAACTTTGCCTTTTGACAACATTCGCCAGAAGGCGTGGATTCTAGTATAACCGTCATGAAAATTACCTGGTATATCAATTAATTTACTGGCATTACTGCTGTAATGAAAACTCAGGTGAGGCGAGCGCGCAGGGCGGGGGGGGGGAGTGATAAGGGGGGAAAAGGTTTAGATTCCCTGCGGCAGGGAACGGCGGCAGGTGTGTTTATTTCGCCTTGCGCAGCAAGGTAGGGAATGTGGTCACAGGCAGGCAAATGGTCATGACACAGCGTGGCAAACAGGCAAGTGGATTAAAATCAGGAACTGGAAGGCCTATAATGGTTCTCATAGAGCATCGGAATGTTGAGTAGGAGCTTAAGTGAGTCAAAATGACAATACCTCAGAATACCTCAAAATCATACAGTGCATGAGATGGAAGGTCGTCCCACAATGACCGACGTAACATACCCAAACCAGAAGCCATGGATTACAGGCAGATCCGCATGAGTTAAAGGGTAGAGTTGCCGGCTTTCGAGAATAACTTGTTATAGTTTTATTTAGCCACATTGCGCGAGGTTGGCTTCATTCATTTGGTAAATCTGAAAATTACGTGATAGAAATTTAATCTGGGTATCATCAAGCAAAGAGAATTGGATAGTAGGTCAGGAAGAACAGCATAACAAAGGGTCTTGATTAGTTAGGAAGTAGCAAAGGGTTGCAACTTGTGAAGGCTGTGGAATGCTACGGGGAATGATGTTGGCCTGGGGTAGGCTGCAGACACATTATGCTAAAAAATGATTCTGCTATCATAAACATGAACAAGTACTATGTAGTCATCAATAGAACCATAATTAATACTTTTGGAACGTAATTTTATAGATCAGACCTGTCAACGCGTTTTGGATAATTAGAAAGGATGCCAAGAGCGTTTTCAGTTGTTGCTCAGGCTGTGAAAGAGATTTTATCCACAAGTGCAAAGAGCCTATATCTGTAGGTCGGTGTTTCACGAAAATGCAAGATGGACTGTTGTATCAAAGTGGTGAAAAAGGTGTCAGTACTAATGCCTGTGGGGAGAGGGCATAATTCTTACTCATACCACATGACCTTTGTTGTGGACGGTGTTCGAACAGAGGTTAAGGGCAGAGAAATGCTTGTTCGTACGACTAAGAAGCTTTCTTTGTGAGCGGCATTTAAACACGGAATTGGGGAGGGGCCCGTTTGGTATAAGAACTGTATCATCTGATATAAATGGATGAGAGAGCTTCCTTCCAGGTGGTGATTACTACATCTGAGGGTGTTTGGAGGCTTGGGGAGGCAGGTAGCTAGTGGTTGAGCATTGGGCTTAGTAAACGAAAGGTTGCTTAGATTGACCCCTGAACTGACAAGAGTAACAACTCTGTTGTTCTTCCTGACAAGGCAGTTAAACTCCAATTGTTCCTAGGCTGTCATTGGTAAAATAAGCAATTTGATGTTCTAACTGACTTGCTACGTTTAAAAGGTAAAAAGAGCTTGAGGTGAGTCACTCTTATCAAGTCTTGGACGTATGCTAGTACGGTACACTTGCCTCCTTGCTCTCACACATTGCAATTCTTCAGGCTAAGGTTTGTAATCTAGATGTGGTTTTTCCTCTATTGTAATTGCTCCTTTTCACCCAGGTGCTAAACTAATCTGATTCATGATGCACCATGCTAGATTCGGAGACGTAATTTATAGATCAGCAGGTTAGGCGTGCGTTTTGAGGGCTAGATTTCTTGTGTCAGATTTATGCCACCAATGCTCCTTCATAGGACATGCTGCAGCTCTATGCTCTCTGTACAAACTGGCATTACTATGTATACCTGTCACAGTAGACCACTGGTTGATGCTGTTTTACTAAACCATCTTAGACTCACTCCCTAGGCTGATATACTGGCACTATGCAACCTCATCGCTCTACATACAACCTTTCTGGCCAAGTCAAATTTGTTAAAGGTCCCAAAGCACACCCATCCCTGGTGCACCTCTTTTCAGATTCACTGCAAGCTAAGCGACTGAACGAGTGCAAAAGACACTCAACTGGACAAGTTTATCTCAATTCTGTTTCATCAAAGGCTCAATCATGGACATAGCTCTGTACTGGTGATGTGGTGCTTCGTGTGATGTATTGTTGTCTTACTTCTTGGCCCTTTGGTGGGCGCGGTTGTCTGTGCCAATAATGTTTGAGTACATGTAGTTTACCGTTCTACCATGTTGTGCTGCTGCCATATGTGTGTTGCTACATATTGTTGTCAATGTGGTGTTGGTACATGTTGTTTGTTCATGTGGGCTGCCATGTATGTTGTTGTTCTGGTCTCTCTTTCTGTAGTGTTGTGGTTGTCTCTTGTCGTGATGGTGTGTTTTGTTATGTTGTGTTTGGTTAATCCCAGCCCCCTGCCAAAAGAAGACAATTTGTCTTTGGTAGGCGACGTCATTGTAAGATAAAGGAATTTGTTTCTTTTAACTTGGACTTACCTATTAAATAAATGAATACATATGTGGTGGTCAATGATAGAATACCAAGTGTTTGATTTCGAATGTTTCAACTTCTCTCACACTCCATTGCGAGTTGGTCAATCATCTTGATAAAACGTTTATACTTAAAAACTGAAAATCAACCAATGTCAGCCTTTAAATGCTTTATTATCCAAATGTTGAGAGAGAGAAACAAAATGGGGCAGTTTGAGGCCATGTGGTGGAGAGTGATGTGGGCGCTGGAGATGGGGGTGTGAGCAGGTGGTTCTGGGCAGGTGTGATGTAGTTGTCGTTGGCATGTGTATGTTTTTGTATCGTCTAAAAAATATCAAATAAAATCGTACACAAAACATTTCATGAGGAAAAATGACCAGATTGCAATACGCATCTGATTATTCATTATTTATTTAATAACTGAGCACACACAACATGAGCATATTAATTTGGTCAAAACATTTCTTTATTAAAGACTATCAGAAAGAATGTTGGAACTTATTTATTTTGATCCAAAGCCACAAATTAGTTTGTTACTCAACTGCATGCTGACAAATATAGCTTTATGCTGTGAAATAGCCTACTAAATAGGCCAAGCTTAAACAAATATATAAATAACAAAAAAAAACTATATTTCATGAATAAATGAAGTAGTTCAGGTCTTGAAAATATGGGCAACCTTTTTCCCCTCCCTATCCTCGCTGGACTCTCATTCAGGTTCTTCTTCACATCATTAAAGAAGGACTCCGTGTTTCAGAAACTCACTTTCTATAGAGAGGCTATCACTCTGTGGTAAGTAAAGCCAGTTTGTGATAAGAATTCCTCTGTTCCTCTGTATCTGATAGAGAATTGAAATGTGACTGACGATTTTTCGGGAAAATAGGCATGGTAGGCTTTAGGTTTCTCTCCTTCTAAAAACGGAAAAAAATCATTCAAAAGCCTGTTTGTTATTTTGAATGATTTATTTCTGTTTCTTTCTGTTTCTTTCTTCACATTGCTAAAACCTCATCATCCCTCAATAACTTTGACTGAAGACTGGGCGTCAGCCTGATGAACCAAACTACTCAGTAATCTCTTCCATATAGCCTAACTCTCACACAAACATTTAAACAAAACAAGTATTGTTATTATTTTCTTCGTTATTACTAATCAATTAATGTATACATTTATAATTAGTAGGTTATGTTATCTGTTTTAACAAACCTTTTTTATTTTCGTACTTATGTATTGCATATAGTTGTTTTTGTTTTTAAATCTGTATTGTTGTCTATCACTTGTTTCCTTTGGTGCAAATAAATTCAACTTAAACTAAATCGTATCTTATCCCAACACAGCTAGTTGTCCTCTGCTCACAGTCAACATGCATTCCTCTGGTGTTAGCTGGAGTTAAAGTGATGGTTTATCAACGGAGATGGTGTCCCATGAGCCAAATACATCTATCCCCAACCCCCCCAAAAAAGGAAGAGTCTTCAGCAGATAATAGATTAGATCTGGGATACAGCTCCTATCTGATCGTATCTGAGGTACATCGAGACCAGAGAAACACCTGGATGTGTGTTTTCCTTCTCTCCTCTCTTCCAGAGTGTGGAGATGAGAGGAGGAAAAGGGGGATGAAAGGAGGAGTGAAAGAGAAGTATTCAGGTGGAGGTGTGCGCCAGGGTCATGGTCTGTGAGCAAACAATAGTGTTTACTTTTTCTCCTTCACCGAGAAAACACAATTACCGCCAAGCTCTGAATGTGAAGTACCTYGTGTCCAAAGCTTTATCAATGACTGCATTCATGTGTCACATTGACCCTCTTATGGCCGAGCTGAGTCAATAGACAAATTGAGGTCCAGGCAAAGAGACCAAGCAGACCACAATCAATGCAGATAGAAAGTGTAGAATGAAGTCACGTTATTGATCATGGAGGAGGCTGGATATAGTCTCTGTCTTGATTAAGCATGAAGATGGCTGTCAACCTGAAGGAGTCTTTTTATAATGGGAATCAGCATCAAAATCCCCATAAAAGACTTGCATAACGCTCATGAAGTACSTATTAGACCTAGATTAGACCTAGATATTGTATGTATTTACTGATATGTACTCTATGTTTTGACGTTTTCAGTGTACAGTATGTAGTAGTTCTGATAATGTTCTGTGCTATGTATTATGTCATGTTTCATGTGGACCCCAGGAAGAGTAACTGATGCTTTTGAAGCGGCTAATTGGGATCCTAATAAATACCAAATACCAAAATACTAAACGTAGCGTTATTTTCCTAAATAGCATGGTAATGTCAGGCTCAGGGCAGAATAACATGTTTTGATATCTTGCCTTGTATGTTATCGCTACAAGGTCACGCTATCCCAGTTATTGTTTTCCCCGGCTAGATTATGGTTTATTTATTTTCTCATTTCCATGGAGAGACCAAAATTACACAGATTAAAACAATACAAACAGGGGAACATTTCCACCTTCAGCGTTTCCAAATGACGCTTCTTCATGCCGCCCTGGTGGGTTCAAATGGCTCTCCTCTTCTCTTCTCTCCTACTTCTCTCGCTCTTCTTCTCTCCTCTTTCTTTTCTCTCTCTCTCTCCTCTCTCCTCTCTCTCTTCTCTCTCCTCCTCTCTCTCTCCCTCTCCTCGCTCTCTCTCTCTCTCTCTCCTTCTCTCTCTCTCTCTCTCTCTCCTCTCTCTCTCCTCTCTCTCCTCTCTCTCTCTCATCTCTCTCTCTCTCTCTCCCTCTCCCTCTTCTCTCTCTGTGCAAGTCGTGATTCTTTCAGTCCAAGTTTACAAGTAAATCATATTTATTAATTTACAATTGAAAGCTTGAAATTGGAAGAAAGGGGTTGAATTCCTTCCTAACCAACCAAAACAACAACCTTTAAGAATGTACAACAGAAAATACCTGAGTTCATACTCGTAGTCCATGGCCAGAGAAACAATGGTGTGTGTTTTAGATAAGTAAATAATTCCCCATGATAAAATAAACATGACTTGTTTTATTTCCATGTGTTTTGTGATCTGTTCTTGTTTGTTGATTTTATATTTAACGTTCCTACACCAAATGTTGAATTCTATGAGGTCATATTGCTGTAGTTATAATTGATAGCATTTCCCTGTGCTGGGTAGGTAATGTAATGTAAAGTAATTTTAATCTCATGTAGTATTATCTCTACGGGTAACTTTTTGTACGATTCGTTTCACATTTCATACGTCACTGATTTCAAAGAAGGGCTTCAAACTATGAGTAACCTTTTTCAGGCATGATGTCCTTGGGTGTTCTTGTGTAGCTATTTCAAGGGCCAGCCTTACAAAAGTATCCATTTAACCGAAAAAAATACACTTTTTTTTTTAGCTCAGTCTGACGATTCGCTTGACATCAATTCCACACCCCACTAAGGAGACCCTCCTTTTAATCACACCCCACTAAGGAGACCTTCTAATCACACCCGCCACCTACAGGAGACCCTCTAATCACAGCGCCACTAAGGAGACCTCTAATCACACCCACAAGGAGACCCTCTAATCACAACCCCACTAAGGAGACCCTCTAATCACACCCCACTAAGGAGACCCTCTAATCACACCGCACCAAGGAGACCCTCTAATCACACCCCACTAAGGAGACCTCTATCACACCCCACTAAGGAGACTGCTCTAATCACACCCACTAAGGAGTCCCCACTAAAAAGACCCCACTAATCACAACCACTAAGGAGATCCCACTAATCACCACCCCACTAAAGAGACCACACTAATCACATCTCCACAATTATACCCCACTATTATACCCCATTAAAGAGACCCACTAAGGAATCTCACTAATTATACCCCACTAAAAGGACCGCACTAATCACAACCCACTAAGAGACCCCACTCAACGCCCACTAAAGGAGACCCCACTAATCACACCCCACTAAGAAGGACCCCACTATCACACCCCACTAATCACAACACACTAAGGAGACCCCACTAATCACAAATCCCACTAAGGAGACCCCACAATAAGCCCCAGCTAGGAGACCCCACTAATCACACCCCACTAAGGAGACCCACTAATCACACCCCACTAATTTATACCCACTAATCACACCCCACTAAGGAGACCCACTAATCACACCCCACTAAGGGACCCCACTAATCCACAACCCACTAATTATACCCCACTAATTATACCCCACTAATTATACCCCACTAAGGGATCCCACTAAGTATTACCCCACTAATTACACCTGCACTTAATTATACGCCCACTAATTTATTGACCCCACTAAAGAAGATCTCACTAATCGACACCCCACTAAGGAGACCCCAACTGAGAATTATAGGCCCCACTAAAGAGACGCCCACTAATCACAAGCCCACTAAGGAGACCCCACTAATCACATCTCGACTAATTAACCCACTAATTTACCCACTAATTATACCCCACTAAGTATACCCCACTGAAGGAGACCGCCACTACTCACACCCACTAAGGAGACCCCACTAATTATACCCACTTAAGGAGACCCCACTAATTATACCCACTAATCACAACCCCACTAATCATACCCCACCTAATTATACCCCACTAATCATACCCCACTAAGGAGACCCCACTAATTATACCCCACTAAGGAGACCCCACTGAACATATTAACCCCCACTAATCAATTACCCGCACGATAATCACACCCCACTAATCATACCCCAACTAAATATACCCCACTAATCACACCCCACTAAATCAGACCCCACTAATAACCCAATAATTCATACCCCACTAGGAGACCCCACTAATCAACCCCACTGAATAACCCCACTAATCACAACCCACTAGAACCCCACTAATCACACCCCCACTAAATATACCCCACTAATCACACCCCACTAAATATACCCCACTAATCACACCCCACTAAGCAGACGCCACTAATCCTACCCCAGTAAGGAGCGTTGCATGTACTTGGGAGCTCTTGTATAGCTATTTTAAGGGCCAACAATTTAGATATTTTAAGTATCCATCATAATGAGAAATAACTACCAAAATGATCCTTTCAGTCCTACGAGCCACTGAAATAATTTCAGTGGAGGAGCGTTGCCAAACCGACAGGGAGGCAAGCAGAGTACAATTCACATGTACCCCAGTATCACGCCCCTGGATCAAAGCAGGAGAGTAACTTGACTTCTGTTGTGTCGTAAATCATGTTGATATCCACACAAACATGACCCTGTGTCTCCAGCTGAGGCTGTAAAACCTCCCTTTTAGACAGCCAGGCTGAATCCAAAAATGGCACCCTATTCCCTTTATAGTGCACTACTTTAGTTTAGTGCACTAAAATAGAGAATAGGGTACCAGTTGGGACACAGACAGAGACATTTCCATTAATGATTCTTCCGCTGCTCTTGGGCCGAGGCCAGGCCTGGCTCCCATAAAGAGTGATTATTTTGAATCCATCTCCCAGAGACCACTGTGGAGAAAAGGTGAAATTGATTGGCCACGAAGAGTGAAGGTTTCGTTTTCACGGCAACAGTCACTCAGCAATTATTTTCCAAACAGACAATGGAAGTTATGCAACCGCTGGACATTCAGCCTGTTGAGTTTCCTGCCAAGTTCAGATGGACTTAGAAAAGTAGTATTTCAGGAAGTAAAAAGGGAGATTGACCTTTTCTAAAAATGTGCATTTCAACTGTCCAGAACAAGATTTCAACTGAATGTGTGTAACTGCAGTCACAGTGTGACTGTGTGACAAAGCCTTGTATGAAACGTGTGATGGACTGAGAGTAAGTACCATACTCCAGAAAACATGATGTAAATTACATTTTAAACTGGGTTGAATTGAGCCCTGAATGCTGATTGGCTGACAGCCGTGGTATATCAGACCGTACACCACGGGTATGACAAAACAGGAATTTGTGGTATATGGCCCATACACCAAGACTAAGGGCTGTGTCCAGGCACTCCGTGATGCATTGTGCGTAAGAACAGCCCTTAGCCGTGATATATTGGCCATATTCCACCCCCCCCCCCCTGTGAATTTCACCCAGTAAGAATGGGAGTGATCAAAATTGGATTTGTTTCGAATTCTTTTGTGGATCTGTGTAATCTGAGGAATATGTCCTCTCTAATATGGTCATACATTGGCAGGGAGTTAGGAAGTGCAGCTCAGTTTCCACCTCATTTTGTGGGCAGTAGAGCACATAGCCTGTCTCTCTTGAGAGCCATGTCTGCCTAGCGGCAGGCCTTTCTCAATAGCAAGGCATGCTCACTGAGTCTGTACATAGTCAAAGCTTTCCTAAGTTTGGGTCCAGTCACAGTGGTCAGGTATTCTGCCACTGTATACTCTCTGTTTAGGCCAAATAGCATTCTAGTTTGCCTGTTTTTTTGTTAATATCTTTCCAATGTGTCAAGTAATTATCTTTTTGTTTCCTCATGATTTGGTTGGGTCAATTGTGCTGTTGCCTGGGCTCGTGTGGGTGTGTTGTGTTTGTGAACAGAGCCCTAGACCAGCTTGCTTAGGGACTCTTGCTCAGGTTCATCTCTCTGTAGATGGCTCTCTCTCTCTCTCTCTGAGCTCCATCTCCTCCTCTTCTCTCTCTCTCTGAAGTCCCATCTCCTCACTCTCTCTCTCTCAATGTTATGCTGAGTGAATGAGACCCAAAAGCGACGTAATAGTAACAGAGTCTTTATCCAGTATTAAAACAATAATGATTCTCCTGGATATAATCAATGGTAAATCCAAACAGGAAACTGAAATCCTCTCGTCAATAGAGAGGAACGACTGGAGACGCGACCACAGACTGCAGGTCGCTTCGGGAAGGCAATGCCGTAGCTGACATAGACACCTGCTCACACGCAGCATCTGAAGAGGCAAAGACACGACAGGGCGGAACAAGGACACAGGAACAGCAACATCAAACAAGAATCCGACAAGGACAGAAGCGGAA
The DNA here is from genome assembly GCF_002910315.2 of Salvelinus sp. IW2-2015. Lineage (NCBI taxonomy): Eukaryota > Metazoa > Chordata > Actinopteri > Salmoniformes > Salmonidae > Salvelinus > Salvelinus sp. IW2-2015. The sequence goes on from NC_036854.1 coordinate 897,879, forward strand.
AACAGAGGGAGAAATAGGGACTCTAATCAGAGGGCAAAATAGGGACAGGTGTGAAGAGTAAATGAGGTCGTTAGGAGAATGAGAACAGCTGGGAGCAGGAACGGAACGATAGAGAGAGAGAGGGGAGAGGGAGAGAGGGAGGGAGAGAGAGAGAGAGAAAGAGGAAAGAACCTAATAAGACCAGCAGAGGGAAGCACAGGGACAAGACATGATCAAAGACAAAACATGACAGTACCCCCCCACTTCACGAGCCGCCTCCTGGCGCACTCGAGGAGGGACCCTGGCGGGCAACGAAGGAAATCATCAACAACGAACGGTCCAGCACTCCCGAGATGGAACCCAACTTCTCTCCTCAGGACCGTAAACCTCCCAATCACTAGTACTGGTGACCACGTTCCCGAGAACGCATGTCCATGATCCTCCGTACCTTGTAAATAGGAGCGCCCTCGACAAGGACGGGGGGGGGAAGACGAACGGTGGGCGCGAAGAGAAAGGCCTTGACACAAGAGACATTGGAAGACAGGTGGACGCGACGAAGATGTTGCGGAAGAAAGCAGTCGCACCAGGACAGGATTGACGACCTGAGAGACACGGAACGGACCAATGAACCGCGAGTCAACTTAGGAGAAGCTGTTCTAAGGGAAGGGTTACGAGTGGAAAGCGCACACTCTCTGACACGCGACAATACCTAGGACTCTTAATCCCTACGTTTATTGGCGCTCTCACAGTCTGGCGCCCGTTAGACGACGGCAAAGTGCAGACCTGACCCTCCTCCAGGTGCGCTCACAACGTTGGACAAAGCCTGAGCGGAGGGAACGCTGGACTCGGCGAGCTGGACGAGAACAGAGGAGGCTGGTACCCAAAGACTACTCTGAAACGGAGATAGACCGGTAGCAGACGAAGGAAGCGAGTTGGTGAGCACTCAGCCCAGGGAGCTGTTCTGCCAAGACGCAGGGTTTCGAAACGAAAGGCTGCGTAATATGCGACCAATCGACTGATTGGCCCTTTCTGCTTGACCTTAGACTGGGATGAAAACCCGGAAGAGAGACTGACGGAAGCCCAATCAAACGACAGAACCCCTGCCAAAACTGTGAGTGAATTGCGGACCTCTGTCTGAAACGGCGTCTAACGGGAGGCCTATGAAATTCTGAAACACATTCTCAATGAGATTTGTGCCGTCTCCTTAGCGGAAAGGAGCTTAGCGAGGGGAATGAAATGTGCCGCCTTAGAGAACCTATCGATAACCGTAGAATCACAGTTTCCCGCAGACGAGGCAGACCGTAATAAAGGCTAAGGCGATGTGAGACCATGGGCGAGAAGGAATGGGAAGCGGTCTTAGACGGACCGGCGGAGGAGAGTTACTCACTACTTAGTCTGCGCGCAGTCCGAACAAGCAGCACGAGAACGCGCGCGTGTCCGTCCTGAGTAGGCCACCAAACCGCTGGCGAATAGAAGCAAGCGTACCCCGAACGCGGGGTTGGCCAAGAACTTGCAGAGTGAGCCCAACTGAAAACAGCCAGACGATAGAAGACAGGAACGAACAAGAAGGCTTACTAGACAAGCGCCGCGGCGACGCAGTTGAGTGAGTGCTTGCTTTACCTGTCTCTCAATTCCCCAGACAGGCAACCCGACAACACGCCCTTCAGGGAAATCCCCTCGGGTCGGTAGAAGCCACAGAAGAACTAAAGAGACGGATAATGGCATCAGGCTTGGTGTTCTTATTTCCCGGACGATAGGGAAAATCACGAACTCCGAAACGAGCGAAAAAACAACGCCCAACGAGCTTGACGTGCATTAAGTCGTTTGGCCGAACGGATGTACTCAAGGTTTCTTATGGTCAGGTCCAAACGACAAAAGGGACGGTCGCCCCGCTCCAACCACTGTCGCCATTCGCCTATGGCTAAGCGGATGGCGAAGCAGATTCGCGTACCCACATCATAGTTGCGTCCGATGCCGACAGGCGATGAGAAAAGTAAGCGCAGGATGACCTTATCGTCAGACTGAAGCGCTGAGACAGAATGGCTCCCACGCCCACCTCTGAAGCGTCAACCTCGACAATGAATTGTTTAGTGACGTCAGGATAACAAGGATAGGGGCGGATGTAAACGCTTCTTGAGGAGATCAAAAGCTCCCTGGGCGGAACCGGACCACTTAAAGCAATCTTGACAGAAGTCAGAGCTGTGAGAGGGGCAGCCACTTGGACCGGAAATTACGAATGAAACGCCATAGAAATTAGCGAAACCAGAAAAGCGCTGCCAATCGACACTGACTTAGGAACGGCCATCGCTGACAAGCCTGACCTTAGCGGGATCCATCGTGAATGCCTTAGCGGAAATAACAGAACGAGAAATGTGACAGAGGAGAACATGAAAGGCGCACTTCTCAGCCTTACGTAGAGACATTCTCTAAAGGCGCTGGAGTACACGTCGAACGTGCTGAACATGAATCTCGAGTGACGGTGAAAAAATCAGGATATCGTCAAGAGTAAACGAAAACAAAAATGTTCAGCATGTCTCTCGATACATACATTAACTAATGCCTGAAAACAGCTGGAGCGATTAGCGAGACCGAGACGCAGAACCCGGTTATTCAAAATGCCCTTACGAGTGTTTAAACGCCGTCTTCCACTCGTCCCCCTCTTGATGCGTCGTACGAGATGGTAGCGTTACGAAGGTCCAATTGAGTAAAGAGACCTGTCCTGCAAAATCTCGAAGGGCTGACCGACATAAGCGGGAAGCGGATAACGATCTTAACCGTTATGTCATTCAGCACTCGAGTAATCCACGCAGGGGCGCAGCAAGTACCGTCCTTCTTCTTAAGCAAAGAAAAATTTCCCCGCTCCGCGGGAGAGGAAGAAGGACACCACGGTACCGGCGATCGAGAAACAGGACAGATAATCTCGCAGAGCTTACGTTCGGGAGCCGACAGAGAGTATAGTCTAACCGAGGGGGAGTGGTCCCCGGAAGGAGTCAATACCAACAATCATACGCATTACCGCGTGGAGGAGGAAGGGAGCTGGCTCTGGACCGACTGAAAGACCGTGCGCAGATCATAGATATTCCTCGCGGCATCCTGTAAATCACCAGGTTCCTCCTGAGTAGAGGGGACAGAAGACAAAGGGCGATAGCAGACTTAACACACTCTCACATGGACACAGAATACGTTCCAGGAGTAGAATAGATTACTGACCAGATTAAATAGAAGGATTATGACATAACTAGCCAGGGAATGAACCCAAAACACAGTGTAAAGGTGAACACCGAAAAATCAAAAAGGAAATGGTCTACTGTTGGTTACCAGATGAACAGTGAGGAGTTAAAGGTAGTGTCTCACATTGATACTGGGGAGAAGACTACATCTAAGGCGTAACATGGGCGTGGAGGCTATCCCTAACTGTCTGAGAGGAATGTCAATGTTTCCGAGCCATTGCTTCGTCCATAAAACAACCCTCAGCCCTCGAGTCTATGCAAAGGCACTGCAGGAAGCCAGCCCGAACCGGTCCAGCGTAGATGGGACCGACAAGGTAGTACCAGGATCTTGATGGAGAGATGAGTAGTAGCGCTCCCTAGGAGCGCCTCCGCTTATGGATGAGCTCTGGTTTTCACTGGACATGACCTATGACAAATGTCCAGCAGAAGAAACCGCAATAGAGGCAAAGGCGGTCTGGTGATATCTCCGTTCCCTCTCCTTAGTCGAGAATCGAATACCTCCCGCTGCATGGGGCCTCAGTCTCTGTAGCCGGTGGGAGGAGATGGTTGAGATGCGGAGGGGGGAAACAACGTTACGTCGAGCTCTCTTCCACGAGCTCGCGTGACGAAAGATTCCCGTCGTGTCTACTGCGGATGGCGAGAGCAATCGAGAGAGTCCACGCTGGAAGGAACCTCCCCGAGGAGAGAATCTCATCCTTAACCTCAGCGTGGAGTCCCTCCAGAAAACGAGCGAGCAAACGCGCTCGTTCCAGTCCACTGGAGCAGCAAGAGTGCGAAACTCTATAGATAATCCGTTATGGATCGATCACCTTGACATAGGGAAGCCAGGACCGGAAGCCTCCTTCCACAAAACCTGAACGATCAAAAAACCCGTATCATCTCCTCTTTAAAGATTCTGATAAACGTTTAGAACACTCAGCCCTTGCCTCCCAGATAGCTGTGCCCCATCCCGAGCGCCGACCAGTAAGAGTGATATGACGTAAGCGATCCGAGCTCTCTCTCTGAGTATTGTGTTGGGCTGGAGAGAGAACACAATATCACATGGGTGAGAAAGGAGCGACCTCAGTGGGGCTGCCCAGAGATAACATGGTGGGTTATTAACCCTAGGTTCCGGAGACTCGGAAGACCAGGAAGTAAGCTGGTGGCACTAACGAAGACTCTGAAACTGTCACTGAGAGAGGAGACCTGAGCGGACAGGGTCTCTAACGGCATGGCGAGCAGCAGACAATTCCTGCTCGTGTCTGCCGAGCATTGCTCCTGGATCTCGACGGCAGTGTTTGCGAGAACTCCGTAGTCGCCTGGTCCATTCTTGGTCGGATTCTTCTGTTATGCTGGTGAATGAGGACCCAAAAGCGACGTCATAGTAACCAGAGTCTATCCAGTATATAAAAAATAATGATTCTCCTGGATATAATCAATGGTAAATCAAACAGGAAACTGAAATCCTCTCGTCAATAGAGAGGAACGGACTGGAGACGCGACGCACAGACTGGCAGGTCCGCTTCGGGAAGGCACTGAGCCGTAGCGACATCAGACCACCTGCTGCCACGGCAGCATGCTGAAGAAGCAAAAAACAGCACGACGACAGGGGCGGAACAGGCAACAGGTAACAGCAAACATCAACAAGAATCCGACAAGGACAGCAGAAATGGCGGAAAACAGAGGAGGAACATAGGGATCTAATCAGAGGGCAAAATAGGGGACA
>NC_036854.1:902817-921439 GCF_002910315.2 Salvelinus sp. IW2-2015
CCCCTCGTGCCTATTACTTAATTAGAAGTGATATCCCAGCTTACTGATGAACTGGATGACATGGGGTGAGGATCGTCTGTGGTTTGACAGTGAGATCTAAGAGTGCTGCTGTCTTTTGTATGGCCTGTGCCACGATAGGGTATTTTCCTGTCTTCAATTATGTAACATATCATTTTCAAGCTATCTGTGTGTGATCCGTCCCCTCACAGTAACCACACATCCTCACTCCATGTCAACAACAGTCTCTCAGGGTGACTATTATAGCCAGGGTAAATTATCCCACATCCCATTGGCACCTTATTCCCTTTATAGTGCACTATACAAATTAATGAACTAATAGGGACTAGGGTGCCATTTTGGACGCATACCTTATCTAGTGTAAACCCTTGTGTTTATTTTCCCTACGAAGTGAGTCAAGAAGAATATTTTTTTTATTTTAAGCTATCAAAGGCCCCGTACAGCCACAGAACAGCCACGGAGGGATAAGTCCATGTGTTTTGACAGTGTGTGCTCTCTATCGCATGCTGCTGATAGGACACCAGAGGCATAGAGCCGTCCAGGGTTGGCTAGCTGCCATGACACGCCGTAGCCACAACAAACAGGGCTGTTGGAGGAAACTTGGCGTTGGCTCTGGGTTTGTCTCAGTGAGCAAAGTCATATGCTTACAATGAGGATAGACATGCTTGGCAGTCATACTGGTAAACCCTTCCAGTGGATTCTTGAAAAGTTGCAAAAGTACGTTCTTCAAAAAACAATCATTATTCCCCGCTATAATCACTTGAATCTCTCTCTCTCTCAATACCATCTCCTCACTCTCTCTCTCTCTCTGAGCCCATCTCCTCACTCTCTTCTCTCTCAATACCATCTCCTCACTCTTCTCTCTCTCTGAGTCCCATCTCCTCACTCTCTCTCTCTCTCTCTCTCTCTCTGAAGTCCCATCTCCTCTCTCTCTCTCTCTCTGAGTCCATCTCCTCACTCTCTCTCCTCAATACCATCTCCTCACTCTCTCCTCTGAGTCCCATCTCCTCACTCTCTCTCTCTCTCTCTCTCTTGAGTCCATCTCCTCACTCTCTCTCTTCTCAATACCATCTCCTCACTCTCTCTCTCTCTGAGTCCCATCTCCTCACTCTCTCTCTCTCTCTCTGAGTCCCATCTCCTCTCTCTCTCTCTCTGAGTCCCATCTCCCACTCTCTCTCTCTCAATCCCATCTCCTCACTCTCTCTTTCTCTGAGTCCCATCTCCTCACTCTCTCTCTCTCTTCTTCTGAGTCCCATCTCCTCACATCAATTCAATTCCAATTCATTCAATTCAAGGGCTTTATTGGCATTGGAAACATGTGTTAACATTGCCAAAGCAAGTGAGCGTAGATAAATACAAAAGTGAAATAAACAATAAAAATTAACATAAACATTACACATACAGAAGTTTCAAAAACAATAAAGACATGACAAATTGCATATTATATATATTACAGTGTTGTAACAATGTACAAATCGTTAAAGCACACAAGTTAAAATAAATAAACATAAATAGGTTGTAATTTACAATGGTGTTTGTTCTTCACTGGTTGCCCTTTCTTGTGCAACAGGTCACAAATCTTGCTGCTGTGATGGCACACTGTGGAATTTCACCCAGTAGAGTATGGGAGTTTATCAAAATTGGATTTTTTTCGAATTCTTTGTGGATCTGTGTAATCTGAGAAATATGTCTCTCTCTAATATGGTCATACATTGGCAGGAGTTAGGAAGTGCAGCTCAGTTTCCACCTCATTTTGTGGGCAGTGAGCACATAGCCTGTCTTCTCTTGAGAGCCATGTCTGCCTACGCGGGCCTTTCTCCAATAGCAAGGCTATGCTCACTGAGTCTGTACATAGTCAAACTTTCCTAAGTTTGGGTCCAGTCACAGTGGTCAGGTTTCTGCCACTGTATACTCTCTGTTTAGGCCAAATAGCATTCTAGTTTGCCTGTTTTTTTGTTAATCTTTCCAATGTTTCAAGTAATTATCTTTTTTGTTTTCTCATGATTTGGTTGTGGTCAATTGTGCTGTTGTCCTGGGCTCTGTGGGGTTGTTTGTGTTTGTGACAGAGCCCTAGGACCAGCTTGCTTAGGGGACTCTTGCTCAGGTTCATCTCTCTGTAGGTGATGGCTCTCTCTCTCTCTCTCTGAGTCCCATGCTCCTCCTCTCTCTCTCTCTCTGAAGTCCCCATCTCCTCACTCTCTTCTCTCAATGTTATGCTGGTGAGATGAGACCCAAAAGCGACGTAATAGAACAGAGTCTTTATTCCAGTATTAAACAAATAATGATTCTCCTGGATATAATCAATGGTAAATCCAAACAGGAAACTGAAATCCTCTCGTCAATAGAGAGGAACGACTGGAGACGCCGACCACAGACTGCAGGTCGCTTCGGGAAGGCACTGCCGTAGCTGACATAGACACCTGCTCACACGCAGCATCTGAAGAAGGCAAAGAACACGACAGGGCGGAACAAGGACACAGGAACAGCAAACATCAAACAAGAATCCGACAAGGACAGAAGCGGAAAACAGAGGGAGAAATAGGCTCTAATCAGAGGGCAAAATAGGGACAGGTGTGAAGAGTAAATGAGGTCGTTAGGAGAATGAGAAACAGCTGGGAGCAGGAACGGAACGATAGAGAGAGGAGCGGAGAGGAGAGAGGGAGGAGAGAGAGAGAGAGAGAAAGAGGAAAGAACCTAATAAGACCAGCAGAGGGAGCACAGGGACAAGACATGATCAAGACAAAACATGACAGTACCCCCCCACTCACGAGCGCCTCCTGGCGCACTCGAGGGAGGAACCCTGCGGCAACGAAGGAAATCATCAATCAACGAACGGTCCAGCACGTCCCGAGATGAACCAATCTCTCCTCAGGACCGTAACCCTCCAATCACTAATACTGTGACCACGTCCCGAGAACGCAGTTCCATGATCCTCCGTACCTTGTAAATAGGAGCGCCCTCGACAAGACGGCGAGATAGGGGGAGAAGGCTCCTTAGGTGGAGGGGGGTAAAGTGATTAGGAGCGGAACGGACGGCGCGAGAGTTATAAAGATCTTGACACGGTACGATTACTAGCGTGAGTGAGCCTACTTCCCAGTAATCGCAGATAGTTCGCCTTGACCGTAAACTATGGAGCGCTAATGTACGTGTGATGTGGCAAGCCCCGTAGAGTAGGGCTGATCACAAAGGGGAAGGTACGGTTTCTCCGCTGAGTGGGGAGAAGCCCTCACTCGTCATTGATCACGGCGACATACCTAGACTTGCTTAATCCTACGTTATTGGCGGCTCTCACAAGTCTGCGCCGTATGACGGGCAGAAGTGCGACCTGACCCTCCTCCAGGTGCGCTCACAACGTTGGACAAAGCCTGAGCGGAGGGAACGCTGGACTCGGCGAGCTGGACGAGAACAGAGGGAGGCTGGTACCCAAGACTACTCTGAAACGGAGATAGACCGGTAGCAGACGAAGGAAGCGAGTTGTGAGCCGTACTCAGCCCAGGGAGCTGTTCTGCCAAGACGCAGGTTTCGAAACGAAAGGCTGCGTAATATGCGACCAATCGACTGATTGGCCCTTTTCTGCTTGACCGTTTAGACTGGGGATGAAACCCGGAAGAGAGACTGACGAAAGCACCAATCAAACGGACAGAACTCCCTCCAAAACTGTGACGTGAATTGCGGACCTCTGTCTGAAACGGCGTCTAACGGGAGGCCAATGAATTTTGCTGAACCAATGCTCAATGATGATTGGTTCTCAGTAATTCTCACTTATGCGGTCTATGGACCGTGCATTATGCGGAGGGGAATGATTATAAATTAGGTGTGTCCGCGTCTCTCAGACTATACCTCACTGGCTGGAGTAGTATAAACCGTGAATCTAACCTCACAGTGATGTCGCGCGCAGACGAAGGGCAGACCCGTAATAAAGTCTAAGGCGATGTGAGACCTATTATATGTTGATCGAGAAGAAATGGGAAGGGGTCTGAGGGTATTAATTAGTGGACGACCGGCAGCGGGAGAGGGTTATACGCTGACTTAGTTCTGCCGCGCAGTACATTAGTGGCCGGGAACAAGCAGTCCAATTAATTCTGAGAGATAGTCGGGCGCGACTGTGTAGTGCTGGGTCTCCCTTAGTGCTGCGGCGTGTAGTGTAGGATCCTAGTGCACAGAGAACGCGTCGCTCTTTTAGTGCGGGAAGTCAGAAGCAATGGCGTGAACCCCGAGGACGCCGGTGATAGTATGGCATAGCGTAGAGCTTGGCGAGTATCTCGACGTTCCCACTAGTGAAGAACAGGTCAGTGTGACGATTAAGTGTAAAAGTCATGCTCTACTGAGATTACGGAAGCAGTATAATAATAGGTTTGGACGAGGACAAGCGTGCGGTCAGATAATTAGTGACGCACGGATTAATTAGTTGGGCATTTACTTAGTGGGATGTCTCGCGCTATAGTGGAGTGCTGCTACCTGGGTCTTCTATACTAAGATTGTCCCCAAGGAGCATAATCATAGCCCGAGCGAGACACGCCACTCTCTACATAGGGTCGGAGGTTAGTCCGCCTCATTAGTGGGGTCTCACTGTAGTGGCGTCGGTGTAGAAGCCGATTACAGAGTGCGGAGATGACATCAACATAGATCAGGTGGGGTGTGATAAGCTAATTTCACGCCTTGTGTGGTGCTTATTTTCTAATTAGTGGCGCCGGACGATAGGATAAAATCACGAAATCGAAACGACTCGCGAAACAAACAACGGCCCAACAGCTTGACGTGCATTATCGTTTGGACCGAACGGATGTACTCAAGGTTGTCTGATTAGATTGCAGGGGTCAGCGGTCCTAGAATGAGAACGAGGCGAAAAGGTGGATTAGTGGAGCCGCGTTCCTCTCTCCGCGTCCGTATGACCACTAGTCTCCATTCGGCCCGGTTCATCGTCTAAGCCGTGATGGGTATGGCTGTAGGAGCAGTTCGCTTGGTTACCCTGACATCATCATTTTGCGTTTTCTCCCTTAGTGTATGCGATCGAAGACTAAGATGCGGAGGAGAAAGTAAGCGCAGGCATGACCTTATCGTCAGACTGAAGCGCTTGAGACAGAATGGCTCCCACGCCCACCTTCTGAAAGCGTCAACCCTCGACAATTGAATTGTTTAGTGACAGTCAGGATAACAAGGATAGGGGCGGATGTCTTAAAACGACTTCTTGAGGAGATTCAAAAAGCATCCCCGCGGGCGGAACCGGACCACTTTAAAGCAATCTTGACGAGTCAGAGCTGTGAGAGGGGCAGCCACTGTGTGATATACCGGAAATTTACGAAGAAACTGCCATAGAAATTAGCGAAAACCGAAAAGCGCTGCACTCGACACTGACTTAGGAACGCCAATCGCTGACAGCCTGGACCTTATGCGGGATCCATCTGAATGCCTTCAGCGGACAATTGAACAGAAACCGAGAAATGTGAACAGAGGAGACATGAAAGGGCGCAACTTCTCAGCCTTCACGTAGAGACAATTCTCTAAAAGGCGCTGAGTACACGATCGAACGTGCCTGAACAGAATCTCGAGGGTCTTCTCTAGTGGTGGAGTGACGGTGAAAAAATCAGGATATCGGTCAAGACGTAACGAAAAACAAAAATGTTCAGCATTTCTCTCATTACATCTTAACTAATGCCTGAAAGACAGCTGGAGCATTAGCAGAGAACCGAACGCAGAACCCTGTGCATTAGTGGGGTCTCGCTATTTAGCTAGAAATGCGTCCTAGACAGATTGTAGGTGGTGTAAATGCTCCTCTTCTTCACGTCGTCTTTCCTGCCCTCTCTGAATGTGGCGGCGAAGATGGTAAGCGGGTCTCTTTAGCGAAGCGGTGCCGATATACATTTAGTAGTAAGATCTCAACCTTTGGTAGTCGGTGCGCTCCTTGCTTTAAAATGAAGGTCTCGAAGCGGCCGTGACGACAATAAGGGGAAGCGGATAACGAATTTCTTAACCGTTATGTCATTCAGCCCTCGATAATCCACCGCAGGGGCGCGAGGTGTGAAAGAGTAAATGAGGTCGTTAGGAGAATGAGAAACAGCTGGGAGCAGGAACGGAACGATAGAGAGAGAGAGCGGGAGAGGGAGAGAGGGAGGAGGAGAGAGAGAGAGAGAAAGAGGGAAAGAACCTAATAAGACCAGCAGAGGGAAGCACAGGGACAAGACATGATCAAAGACAAAACATGACACTCAATCCCATCTCCTCACTCTCTCTCTCTCTGAGTCCCATCTCCTCACTCTCTCTCTCTCTGAGTCCCATCTCCTCTCTCTCTCTCTCTCTGAGTCCCATCTCCTCTCTCTCTCTGAATACCATCTCCTCTCTCTTTCTCTGAATCCCATCTCCTCACTCTATTTCTCTAGGCTCTTTCTATTCCACATTTCACAATGAGCAAGTCACTTCTGAGAAAAAAGACTGAGGAAACATCTTCACAGGCTGGATACTATGAAAAGTGCTACCTTTCCCACATTCAAATGTATTGTAGTAACCTACATCATCGCTGAATGGCAGTTACACATTGGAAATGTGAGCAGAGCAGTTGCATATTGAAACCGGGCCAAGTTCCACTGGTTCCACTGCTCCCTTGACAGTTGGCGTCAGATTTACAGATAGAGTGTTGTAATTCTGTACTGTTCTTTGTGAGGAAGTTATTACGGCCATAAAACAGCCTCTCCATCAATTAGGGACTGTGCTCATGGTCGGACACATTCCATTGAATAATTTCCAAGAGCAGGGTGAGAAAAGGTTAGTGATTTTGGACGGCCGGTCTACTGCTCTCTCTCTCTCTCTGAGGAGTCAAAATTGGTTGGGTGTAGTGGTGTTTGGCTCTTAGAACTAGTCAGGCCAGCTGCATTGAAGGAAGTGTGAATCTGGTCCGTTCAGGACCCGATTCTGAAAGTATTGATAGAGGCATGGCCTTGATATGAAAGAGGACATTCATAATAACAATCCAGTGGGGGGGGGGGAGTGTTTTAACTGACCTCAATAAACTGGGTCGGATCTACGTTTCCATTTTAGTCACTTAGCGACATACAATTAGTGCATTCATCTTAACCCTGTGCAGTCCAAGCCCCGTCTAAGCCGGGGGGGGTTCTACTAAGCTATATGGAATTGTTTTAAGAAGGTCAGACCAAGGATAATTTAGCTATTTGGATTTAAATGTTGAGGTCCCCTTTACTTCAGAGAGAATATGAACTTTGAGTATGCTAGGGTGGTTATAGTGTTGACTTGGAGCTTTTAACATCACATCATTTGGAGGTTCTAGCTTATTTGGGGATAGAATTAGAGTTGTGTCATTTTAGTAGTCCGGGAGAGGCTATACGGACACGCCTGATGCCCAAATTGGTGAGGTATGTCACGCAGCTGAGAGTCAAGTGTGCAGACAAATGGATTTGGTTCAATTAGTACAGTCAGTCTTTCTGATTAGACCTTCCCAGCTAGCTAGTTTATGCTGGCTAGCTGGAAACAATAGCAGCAAAACGCTAGTTAAAACTTGAAAAAAAGTGATGTTCATTTCGATGGGCGAGGGAGAAATAACTTGTAGTATTGATCACCATCTGTATGTCAGCGTGACATGCCAATTAGCTAACGTAATGACAAGCAGGTGCGAGGGGCTTGCTGACGTGAGACTTTCCACCGGGAATAAAGCTGTAGGCTATTACATGTGGCTGGCTGTAGCTAACACGGACAATTTGTTCCATTCCACCTGATTTATATTTAGAGTAGGATAGCAGCCTACACGAGAAATAACTTGTAATACTGGATGTCATCGTAACACCGTCTACTGCTGCTCAATGGGGAGAGTTTGTGCTGAAAGCAAGCAACACAACAATATGGGGCACAGTGTAATTTGCTCCCGCTTGCAGCAGAAGTGTGTGGGAAGTAGCTAGAGAGCGTAGCCAATAGCAGGCCTGTAAGGAGAGGGAAGTAGCTAGAGAGCGTAGCCAATAGCAGGCCTGTAAGGAGAGGGAAGTAGTGAGAGCGTAGCCATAGCGGCCTGTAGGAGAGGGAAGTAGCTAGAGAGCGTAGCCAATAGCAGGCTGTAAGGAGAGGGAAGTAGTAGAGAGCGTAGCCAAAGCAGGCTGTAAGGAGAGGGAAGTAGCTGAGAGCGTAGCCAATAGCAGGCCTGTAAGGAGAGGGAAGTAGCTAGAGAGCGTAGCCATAGCAGGGCTGTAAGGAGAGGGAAGTAGTAGAGAGCGTAGCCATAGCAGGCCTGTAAGGGAGGAAGTAGCAGAGAGTAGCCAATAGCAGGCTTGTAAGGAGAGGGAAGTAGTAGAGAGCGTAGCCAAAGCAGGCCTGTAAGGAGAGGGAGTAGCTAAGAGCGTAGCCAATGCAGGCTGTAAGGAGAGGGAAGTAGGTAGAGCGTAGAATAGCAGGTGTAAGGAGAGGGAAGTAGTAGAGAGCGTAGCCATAGCAGGCCTGTAAGGAGAGGAAGTAGCTAGAGAGCGTAGCCAATAGCAGGCCTGTAAGGAGAGGGAGTAGCTAGAGAGCGTAGCCAAAGCAGGCTGTAAGGAGAGGGAAGTAGCTAGAGAGCGTAGCCAATAGCAGGCTGTAGGAGAGGAGGGAAGTAGCTAGAGAGCGTAGCCAATAGCAGGCTGTAAGGAGAGGGAAGTAGCTAGAGAGCGTAGCCAATAGCAGCCTGTAAGGAGAGGGAAGTAGTAGAGAGCGTAGCAATAGCAGGCCTGTAAGGAGAGGAAGTAGCTAGAGAGCGTAGCCAATAGCAGGCCTGTAAGGAGAGGGAAGTAGCTAGAGAGCGTAGCCAATAGCAGGCCTGTAAGGAGAGGGAAGTAGCTAGAGAGCGTAGCCAATAGCAGGCCTGTAAGGAGAGGGAAGTAGGTAGAGAGCGTAGCCAATAGCAGGCCTGTAAGGAGAGGGAAGTAGGTAGAGAGGTAGCCAATAGCAGGCCTGTAAGGAGAGGGAAGTAGCTAGAGAGCGTAGCCAATAGCAGGCCTGTAAGGAGAGGGAAGTAGGTAGGAGCGTAGCCAATAGCAGGCTGTAAGGAGAGGTAGTAGCTAGAGAGGCTAGCAATAGCAGGCGTAAGGAGAGGGAAGTAGCTAGAGAGTGAGCCAATAGCAGGCCTGTAAGGAGAGGGAAGTAGCTAGAGAGCGTAGCCAATGAGGCCTGTAAGGAGGGGAAGTAGCTGAGAGCGTAGCCAATGAGGCGTAAGGGAGGGAAGTAGCTAGAGAGCGTAGCCAATAGCAGGCCTGTAAGGAGAGGAAGTAGCTAGAGGCGTAGCCAATAGCAGGCTGTAAGGAGAGGAGTAGTAGAGAGTGTAGCCAATAGCAGCTGTAAGGAGAGGGAAGTAGCTAGAGAGCGTAGCCAATAGCAGGCTTGTAAGGAGAGGGAAGTAGCTAGGAGCGTAGCCAATAGAGGCTGTAAGGAGAGGGAGTAGCTAGAGAGCGTAGCAATAGCAGGCTGTAAGAGAAGGAAGTAGCTAGAGAGCGTAGCAATAGCGGCTGTAAGGAGGAAGTGCTAGAGAGCGTAGCAATAGAGGCCTGTAAGGAGGGGAAGTAGCTAGAGAGCGTAGCAATAGCAGCTGTAAGGAGAGAAGTAGCTAGAGAGTGTAGTCAATCAGGCAGTATATTTCACGAAAATGTAAAGCTACGGCAATACTGTCTACATTTTCGTACAAAAATATCTAATTCTCGCTGAGTTTCTACTTTTCACAGAAGCATAAACTACTAGCTGTGAAGAGCTCATCAGGATGACTGACTAAACTAGCTAGCTGTGAAGGGCTCATCAGGATGACTGACTGAACTAGCTAGCTGTGAAGGGCTCAGTCAGGATGATGACTAAACTAGCTAGCTGTGAAGGGCTCATCAGGATGACTGACTAAACTAGCTAGCTGTGAAGGGCTCATCAGGATGACTGACTGAACTAGCTAGCTGGGAAGGGCTATCAGGATGACTGACTAAACTAGCTAGCTGTGAAGGCTCATCGGGATGACTGACTGAACTAGCTGTGTGAAGGGCTCATCAGGATGACTGATGAACTGCTAGCTGTGAAAGATCATCAGGATGACTGACTAACTAGCTAGCTGTGAAACTCATCAGGAACTGACTGAACTAGCTAGCTGTGAAGGGTCATCAGGATGACTGACTAAACTAGCTAGCTGTGAAGTCCCTCAACCAGGATGACTGCTGAACTAGCTAGCTGTGAAGACTCTAGGATGACTGACTGAACTAGCTAGTGTGAAGGGCTCATCAGGATGAGACTGAACTAGCTAGCTGTGAAGGCTAATCAGGACGACTGACTGAACTAGCTAGCTGTGAAAGACTCATAAGGATGACTGACTAACTAGCTAGCTGTGAAGGCTATCAGGATGACTGACAACTAGCTAGCTGTGAAGGGCTCATCAGGATGACTGACTGAACTAGCTAGCTGTGAAGGTCATCAGGATGACTGACTGAACTAGCTAGCTGTGAAGGGCTCATCAGGATGACTGACTGAACTAGCTAGCTGTGAAGGGCTCATCAGGAGACTGACTGAACTAGCTAGCTGTGAAAGACTCATAAGGATGACTGACTAACTAGCTAGCTGTGAAGGCTCATCAGGATGACTGACTGAACTAGCTAGCTGTGAAGGCTCATCAGGATGATGACTGAACTAGCTAGCTGTGAGAGCTCATAGGATGACTGACTAAATAGCTAGCTGGGAAGGGTCATCAGGATGACTGACTGAACTAGCTAGCTTGTGAAGGCTCATCAGGATGATGACTGAACTAGCTAGCTGTGAAGGCTCATAGGATGACTGACTAAACTAGCTAGCTGTGAAGGGCTCATCAGGATGACTGACTAACTAGCTAGTGCTGAGGGCTCATCAGGACATGACTGACTAGCTAGCTGTGAAGGGCTCAAGGATGACTGACTAAACTAGCTAGCTGGAAGGTCATCAGGACGACTGACTGAACTAGCTAACTGTGAAGGTCATCAGAACTGACTGAACTAGCTAGCTGTGAAAGACTCATAAGGATGACTGACTAAACTAGCTAGCTTGGGGCTCATCAGGATGACTGATAACTAGCTGCTGTGAAAGACTCATCAGGATGACTGACTAAACTAGCTGCTGTGAAGGGCTCATCAGGAGACTGGACTGACTAGTATGTGAAGGGCTCATCAGGATGACTGACTGAACTAGCTAGCTGTGAAGGGCTCATCAGGATGACTGACTAAACTAGCTAGCTGTGAAGGGCTCATCAGGACGACTGACTGAACTAGCTAGCTGTGAAAGACTCATAAGGATGACTGACTGAACTAGCTAGCTGTGAAGGGCTCATCAGGATGACTCAATGAACTGACTGAACCCAATCCGTTCATTTCCACTCGACTCTCGCTGCGCGACATGCGTCATCAATTTGTGTACCAGGCGTATTCATATAATCTCTCCCCATTTGCTCAGAATATTTTGCAGAGTTGTAAATCAAAGGTAGGCACCGGGTCAGTTTGCTTGAAGGTGTTTCTGGGCGCTTCTTGTGTGAATTTGTGTTCAAAGAAAACAATAGAGCTGTCGATTTAGACCAATGTGTCAAAGACTTTAAATATTGGAAATTCATTATACCATGTCGGGAAGCCTATTAATACTACTATTTTAAAGATCACAGTCCAACAGAAATAAATGTCTGACCTTTGATCACGTCAAAGTACACATACTCTACGTGAGTGTCCCGCTCCCATGTTTTGCTGCTGTTAATGATGTACTCTGCAGCTGGGTACACATCCATGTTCCCAGTTCCCGCCATCTCTGCCCCCATAAAAGTATTTCTAGCCTGCACTATTAATGTTWATGTACCTGCATAACCTCTGCTGTTACATGTGACCACAGAGCTGAGGCACAGCTGAATGACTTAGGTACTCATGAACAACAAACAGAGCAGGGTCTGACCCAATGACCTAAGAGGGAGTGTGACCTGACCACTGTCTGAATGACCTATATCTGGAAGAGAGTAGAGGGGCTTCAGGAAGCAGCGGTGGGAAATAGATCAAATCAGATCAAATGTTATTTGTCACTGACTACAACAGGTTTAGTTAGACCTTAGCGTGAAATGCTGACTTACAAGCCCTTAACACTGTAGTTTTAAGAAATATAAGAGTTTAGAAAAAATTTACTAAATAAACTGAAGTTTAAAAAAAAAGTAACACAATAAAATAACAATAACAGGGCTATATACAGGGGGTACCAGCACCGAGTCAATGTGCGGGGATACAAGCTAGTAGAGGTAATTGGAGGTAAAATGCACATGTATGTAGGKGTAAAGTGACTAAACATAGATAATAAGTAGCGAGAAAGAGCAGCAAAAAAAATACAAATAAACTGTTCAGTAGTCTTATGGCTTGGGTGTAGAAGCTGTTAAAACCTCTCCTGGGTAGGTGAGACGTTAGCGTCCCACCTCTTCAACAGCCAGTGAAACTGCAGGGCGCCAAATTCAAAACAACAGAAGTCCCATAATTAAAATTCCTCAAACATACATGTATTTTACACCATTTTAAAGATACACTTGTTGTAAATCCAGCCACAGTGTCCGATTTCAAAAAGGCTTTACGACGAAAGCAAACCAAACGATTATGTTAGGTTAGTGCCTATTCACAGAATAACACAGCCATTTTTTCAGCCAAAGAGAGGATTCACAAAAAGCAGAAATATAGATAAAATGTATCACTAACCTTTGATGATCTTCATCAGATGACACTCATAGGACTTCATGTTACACAATACATGTATGTTTTGTTCGGTAAAGTTCATATTTAGATCCAAAAATCTGAGTTTACATTGGCGCCTTACGTTCAGAAGTTCCAAAACATCCTTTGATTTTGCAGAGAGCCACATCAATTTACAGGAATACTCATAATAAACATTGCTAAAGGATACAACTGTTATGCATGGAATTTTAGATGCACTTCTTCTTAATGCAACCGCTGTGTCAGATTACAAAAAAGCTTTACGGAAAAAGCAAAAACCATGCAATAATCTGAGGTCGGAGCTCAGAGCCCAATCAAGACACAAATATAGCCGCCATATTATGCAGTCAACAAAAGTCATAAAAGCATTATAAATCTTCACTTACCTTTGCTGATCTTCGTCGGAATGCACTCCCAGGAYTCCCACTTCCACAAGAAATGTTTGTCTTGTTCGGTAATGTCCATCATTTATGTCCAAATAGTTACTTTTGTTAGCGCGTTTGGTAAACAAATCCAAAGTCACAAAGCGCGTTCACTAAAAGCAGACGAAATGTCAAAAAGTTCCGTAACAGTCAGTAGAAACATGTCAAACGCTGTATTGAATCAATCTTTAGGATGTTTATAACATAATTCTTCAATAATGTTCCAACCGGAGAATTCCTTTGTCTTCAGAAGAGTAAATGGAACGGGAGCAAACTCTCATGTGAACGTGCATGGTCAGCTCGTGGCTGCCGGCAGACCTCTGACTCATTCCTCTCTCCTTCGGCCCCACTAAACAGTAGAGGCATCAGACAAGGTTCTAAAGACTGTTGACATCTAGTGGAAGTCTTGGGAAGTGCAACATTACCAATATCCCACTGTAACTTCAATAGGARCTGAGTTGAAAATCGACCAACCTCAGATTTCCCACCTCCTGGTTGGATTTTTTCTCAGGTTTTTGCCTGACATATGAGTTCTGTTATACTCACAGACATCATTCWAACAGTTTTAGAAACCCCAGAGTGTTTTCTATCCAAATCTACTAATAACATGCATATTCTAGCTTTTATGGCTTTGTASCAGGCCGTTTACTCTAGGCATGCTTTTCTTCCGGATGTGAAAATACTGYCCCCTACCCCAAAGAAGTTAGGAGCCTTTTGGCCCTAGACTTGGCTCTCGGTTACCGCTTGCCATGAGGTATCAGAGAGAGCRGTCTATGACCATTTTTAGACAGCCATGTTTGTTGTGGTCTACCYCCAATGTGGAGGTCATGGAATCTGACCTCTGACCTGTATGGTTCATCTAWGTCATGAGGTTCTCTACAGGTCGTAGGCAGAAAGACAACCCCCTGACTTAGAGGAGAGATAGCATATGGTCCGGAGCCTTAGCTCCCTCCCAGATTCCATGACCCTCACATTGGAGGTAGACCACAACTAACATGGCTGCCTACAATTCAGTCATGTTTCACCTATTTCCCACTGCTGCTTCCTGCTGCTTCCCACTACTCTCCTCTAGATAAAGGTCATTCAGACAGTTGTCCTGTAACACCTCTTTCATAGACACACTTTCACACTCTGCTGCTACTCTGTTTATTATACATCCTGATTGCCTAGTCACTTTTACCCTTGCCTACCATGTATTGATTCGGTACCAGTACTCATTGYATATAAGTCACGTTATTATTTTATTGCGTTACTATTTCATTTTGTATTTTTTACTGAATGTATCTTACTTTTCAGCTCTGCATTGTTGGGAAAAAGCTCGTAAGTAAGCATYTCATTGTAAAGTCTGCCCCTTTTCTTGGCGTGTGTGACAAATAAAATTAGGTCTCTGGTTCAGACCCCTCTCAGGTCACTGGGCCAGACCAATGTTAGGTTACTGGGTCAGACCCCTGTCAGGTCACTGGGTCAGACACCCTCTCAGGTCACTGGGTCAGACACCCTCTCAGGTCACTGGGTCAGACACCTCTCAGGTCACTGGCTCAGACCCCTCTCAGGTCACTGGGTCAGACCCCTCTCAGGTCACTGGCTCAGACCCCTCTCTGGTCACTGGGTCCAGACCCCTCTCAGGTCACTGGGTCAGACCCTGCTCTGGTACAGTAGTTGTTTACTACCATTCAGCTGTGCCTCAGCTCTGTGGTCAGATGTTACCTTCTCTGCTCTGGGTTTTGAACTAACAACCTTTTGGTTTACTGGCCCAATGCGCTAACCGCTAGGCTACCTGCCTCCCAGTGGAGTGTTTGGCTTTACGTCTTGTTGTTGTTACGTGTTAGGTAGTACATCATTGAATTAGGTTTAAAGCTTGCTGTTCCAAAATGCACTGTGACGTTCATTGAGTTCACAGACATTGGGCAAGCCCCTTTAATAACAGCCCCTTAAAGGGGCTGGATATCTAAGCCCATTTAATAACAGCCTCTTAAAGGGGATGGATATCTAAAGAAACACTCATATCATACCTGTCTGTGTGAGTCAACATCTGTCAGAGAGAGCTCTGTGAGTCAACCTCTCAACCTCTCAATTGCCCGTTTGTAAATTCTTTAAGGCTGTTGCAACCACATTTTCCTGTTAGTTTAACCAACCTCCCACTGTTTCTGCCTGTATCCTGGTGACCACTAGCAACCACATCAACAGTCATGATGATAACAGGTGGTGTGCGTCTCCAATGGCACCTTGTTCCCTATATAGTGCACTACTTCTGAGCAGAGTCTGATTAGTAGTGCTTACTCTGAGCAGAGCCTGATTAGTAGTGCACTACTTCTGAAGAGAGCCCTGATTAGTTAGTGACTACTTCTGAGCAGAGCCCTGATTAGTAGTGCACTATTCTGAGGAAGCCCTGATTAGTAGTGCACTAACTTCTGAAGCAGAGCCCTGATTAGTAGTGCACTACTTTGAGGCAGAGCCTGATTAGTAGTGCTACTACTTACTGAGCAGAGCCTGATTAGTAGTGATCTACTTCTGAGCAGAGCCTGATTACGTAGTGCACTACTTCTGAGCAGAGCTCTGATTAGTAGTGCACTACTTCTGAGCAGACGCCTGATTAGTAGTGCACTACTTCTGAGCAGAGCCTGATTAGTAGTGCACTACTTCTGAGCAGAGCCTGAGTAGTTGTGCACATACTTCTGAGCAGAGCCTGATTAGTAGTGCACACTTCTGAGGAGAGCCTGAGTTAGTAGTGCACTACTTCTGAGCAGAGCCTGATTAGTATGGCACTACTTCTGAGCAGAGCCTATTAGTAGTGCACTACTTTGAGAGAGCCCTGATTAGTAGTGCCACTACTTCTGAGCAGAGCCCTGATTAGTAGTGAGTGCACTATTGCACTGAGCTATTGAGCAGCCTGATTAGAGTGCATATGTTGAGCAGAGTGATTAGTAAGTGACTACTTCTGGCTCGAGCACGATTAGTAGTGCACTACTTCTGAGCAGAGCTATTAGTGTGCACTACTTCTGAGCAGAGCCCTTGATTAGTAGTGCTACTTCTGAGCAGAGCCCTGTTGATGATACTTTGCGAGTTGTATGTTATTAATGTTATTAATAGTATTATGTTATTTATGTTATTATGGTATTAAGGTGTTTATGTTATAAAGGTATTATGTTTTAAAGGGTATAAATGGATATTCATGATATTAATGGTTATATATGTTATTAATAGATATAATGGCATTAAATGTTATTATGCTGTTATGGCTATTTAGATATTATGGTATTATGTTATTAATGGATTATGTTATTAATGTCCTTATGTTATGGTATTAATGCGTAATCAATGTTTTAATGTTCTCAATGTTTTATGTTATTATTTTATTATGTTATTTAATTGGATTAATGTTATTAATGTGATTTCATGTTATTAATGTATTATGGCATTATATGTTATTATGCTGTTATGCTATTATGTATTATGGTATTATGTTATTAATGGTAAATTATGTTTATTATGTTATTAAATGTCTTATGTTATGGTTTTAATGGTATCAATGTTATTATGTTTATCAATGTTATATGTTTATTATGTTATTATTTGAATTAATGTATTATTGTGATTCATGTTATTAATTTTATTATGGTATCCATGTTATTCATGTTATTATGTTATTAATGGTATTATGTTATTAGGTTATGTATGTTAGTAATGTTATTATATTGTTATTAGGTTATTCATGTTGTTAATGTTATACTGTTATTATGTTTTAATCGTATTATGTTATTAACGCTATTATGTTATTAATGCTGTTATGTTATAGATTTTATTATGTTATTAATGTAATTAACGGTATGAATGGTATTATGTTATTAATGCTATTATGTTATTAATGCTGTTATGTTATACATTTTATTATGTTATTAATGTAATTAACGATATTAATGGTATTATGTTATTAATGTGAGTACTGTTATTATGTTATTAATGGTATTATGTTATTAATGTGAGTACTGTTATTATGTTATTAATGGTATTATGTTATTAATGTGATTAATGTTATTATGTTGTAAATGTTATTATGTTATGTTATTCATGTTATTATGTTATTATGTTATTACTCGTATTAATGTGTCACGTTCGTCGTATAGAGGAGACCAAGGCGCAGCGTGATTATAATACATCTTCCTTTTAATAAAGAAAGAGCATGAAGAACATTTAAACAAACTAACAAAATAACACAACGAACGTGAAGCTAATAATAACGAGTGCAGACATGCAACATCACATAGACAATAACCCACAAACCAAAATGGAAAATGGCAACCTAAATAGGATCCCCAATCAGAGACAACGATAAACAGCTGCCTCTGATTGGGAACCAATTCAGGCCACCATAGACCTACATATGCCTAGACTTACAAACACCCCTAGACATACAAAAACCCTAGACAATGCAAAACAATCATACCCACCCTCGTCAGGGCGTGACATAATAGTATTATGTTTTAAATGTTATTATGTTATACTTTTTTTAATGTATTATGTTATTCATGTTATTCATGTTATTATGTTATTAATCGTATTAATTTTATTGTGTTATTCATGTTATTATGTTATACTGTTTTTAATGGTTTATGTTATTAATATTATACATTTTATTAATGTTATTATTGTTATTATGTTATGTAAAAACAGACAAGGAAGAAATATACTGCTTTTGACCTTATTTGACCTTTATTTATCCAGGTTAGTCTCTCTAAAATAATATCTCTTTAGAAAGAGAGACAGGCTATCAGGACCAGTAATGTGGGGAAAAAACTATCGATGATGTAGATGATGGCGGACGTTAATCTATGACTGAAGGGTATGGGATAAGGTCGTGACTCGTGTTGTAATGATTTGGGACGAAGGAAAGTGACACCATATAACACTTAGAGCCATGCTGGACTCTTTCAGCCCTCTGAGTTTGTTACAGAGCGGACCACATCTCTTATAAAAACCCTTTACAAAAGGAGCCCTTGTAAAATAATATCATAAATGTAGCAAAGCAGCTTTAGAAATGAACCCGCTTAATAGCTAACTTCTGGGATAGAAAACAAAGTCGAGTTCCCAAATCCATTGACCAACCATCAAAGGATGAGAGTTTTATTGCGCCCCATAGTGCAGTAAACTAGAAGTAATGTAATGCTATGTATCCAGAAACTGACTCACTGTCGATGGGGGAGGGGGGGGTGGGGGGGTACTTCCTATTTCCCTCAGCTGAACATTTTCGTGTGACGAGAGTGTGTCCTTTACCACTGTGGGGTATTGTGGTGCTTTTACTGCCATCCATACATTGATTTTGGCGGTTTAATAAGCATGAGAACCAGTAAATAACCTAGATCAGGGTTCCAAATGGTGGGACAGGAGTTGGGACCCATGGTGGTTGATTATGGCTGGTTTCTTTTTTGGGTTGTGGTTTAAGATTGAGGCCTAGCTAGAGAAAGAATGGGTTGTTTCTCTTGGTGGCTCATAAGC
>NC_036854.1:921464-930310 GCF_002910315.2 Salvelinus sp. IW2-2015
TGGGGTTGGTTGGTTTTAAGATTGGAGGCCTAGCTAGAGAAAGAATGGGTTTTGTTCTCTTGTGGCTCATAAGAAAGTCCAAAATCATTTTGTGGGTAACAGCAACAATACGTTGGGAACCACTATCTTGATCCACTCTCAATTAAAAGAAGGTGAATAAAAAATGACAACGCATACACTACATGACCAAAATTATGTGGCACCTTCTCGTATAACATCTCATTCCAAAATCATGGGCATTAATATGGAGTTGGTCCCTCCTTTGCTGCTAAAACAGCCTCCACTCTTCGTGGAAGGCTTTCCACTAAGATGTTGGAACATGTGCTGCTGGGACTTGCTTCCATTCATCCCACAGAGAGCATTAGTGACGGTTTGGCACTGGATGTTGGGCGATTAGGCCTGGCTCACAGTCGGCGTTCCAATTCACCCAAAGGGGTTCAATTGGGGTTGAGGTGTCAGGGCTCTGTCAGGCCAGTCAAGTTTCTTCCACATGGCGATCTCGACAAATATTTCTGTATGGACTTCGCTTTGTGCACGGGGGTATTGTCATGCTGAAACAGGAAATGGCTTCCCAAACTGTTGCCAAAGTGTGAAGCACATAAATCATCTAGAATGTCATGGATTGCTCTGCCTAGCGAATGTACAGATTCAGTCCATTACTGGAAGCTAATGAAAAGCAGCCCAGAGCCAAAATTCTCCTTGCACCGAAACTACAGGGCTTGGCATCTAACCATTTAATTTTACATTATAGTCCATTAGCAGACGCTCTATCCCAGAGCGGACTTACAAATTGGAAAGTTCAACATATTGATCCATGGTTCCCCCGTGGGAAAGTGAACCCACAACCCTGGCGTTGCAAGCGCATGCTCTACCAACTGGAGCCACACGGGACGGGAAATAATGCGATTCAGCGGTATCCGTGCCCCCCAGGCCATTTCCTGGCATCCGCCAAACCTGAATTAATTTGTCGTACTGCCAGATGGTGAAGCGGGATTCATCACTCCAGAGAATGTGTTACCATTGCTCCAGAGTCCAATGGCGGCAAGCTTTACACCCTTCCAGCCAATGTGTGGCGTTGCGCATGGTGATCTTAGGCTTGTGTGCGGCTGCTTCGCTATGGAAACCTATTTCATGAAGATCCTGACCAACAGTTATTTTGCTGACGTTGTTTCCAGAGGCAGTTTGGAACTGGTAGTGAGGGTTGCGGCACTCGGTGGTCCCGTTCTGTGAGGTTGTGTGGCTTGCCATTTCGGGGCTGAGTTGTTGTTGCTCCTAGATATTTCCACTTCACAATAGCAGCACTTACAGTTGACCGACGCAGCTCTAGCAGGGCAGAATTTTAGCAAACTGACTTGTTGGAAAGGTGGCATCCTATAACGGGGTCACGTTGAAAGTCGTGGGCTCTTCAGTACGGGCCTTTCTACTGCCAATGTTTGTCTATGGAGATTGTATGGCTGTGTGCTCGATTGTATACACCTGTCAGCAATGGGTGTGGCTGACATAGCCAAATCCACTATTTTGAAAATAATAATGAGCAAATGTTGCACAATCCAGGTGTGGAAAGCTCTTAGAGACTTACCCAGAAAGACTAACAGCTGTAATCGCTGCCAAAGGTGCTTCTACAAACTATTGACTTAGAGGTGTTTTCACTTTGTCAATATGGGGTATTGTGTGTAGATAGGTGAGAAAACAAATCTATTAAATACATATTGAATTCAGGCTGTAACACAACAAAGTCAAGGGGTATAAATACTTTCTGAAGGCACTGTATTCGTTGGGTGTGAAAAATCTACCCCTGGAAGCCTAGGTGAGGATGAAACAGGAGGCTTTTTCTGCCTGTGCATGTGACTGACTGTCCTCGTGTACATCTCGTTAGCACTGAGGTACACGCCTGCGTCAGACATACTCATCTAATTGTGTGTTTTTTCCTGATCAGAGGTTCATGCAGTTCGTGGCTGTACATGTCTGTGCCAATCCTCCATCTACACTCTCTGTCTCTCCCCCCTCCTCCCTGTCTCTCTGTCTTTTTTCTCTCCTCTTTCTTTCTCCTCATCCCCCTCCCCCCTCTCTCAGACCTACGCAGGTATCAAGCCCAGGGGCAATAGTGAATAGCAGAAGTGAGATTGAAACATTGTTCCTAGAGACGACTCCAAATGCATTGGGGGAACCACGGGCAGAAGGTATTTCCACATAAACATCCCTCACAATCCCATAGCAGAAGGCAGTTCCACATAAACATCCCTCCCAATCCCATAGCAGAATGCAGATCCACATAACATCCCTCCCAATCCCATAGCAAAGGCAGTTCCACATAAACATCCCTCCCAATCCCATAGCAGAATGCGATCCACATAAACATCCCTTCCAATCCCATAGCAGAATGCAGATCCACATAAACATCCCTCCCAATCCATAGCGGAATGCAGATCCACATAAACATCCCTCCAATCCATAGCAGAAGGCAGTTCCACATAACATCCCTCCCAATCCCATAGCAGAATGCAGATCCACATAAACATCCCTCCCAATCCCATAGCAGAATGCAGATCCACATAAAATCCCTCCCAATCCAATGCGGAATGCAGATCCACATAAACATCCTCCCAATCCCATAGCAGAAGGCAGTTCCACATAAACATCCCTCCAATCCCATAGCAGAATGCAGATCCACATAAACATCCTCACAATCCCATAGCAGAATGCAGATCCACATAAACATCCCTCACAATCCCATAGCAGAATGCAGATCCACATAAACATCCCTCACAATCCATAGCGGAATGCAGATCCACATAAACATCCCTCACAATCCTAGCAGAATGCAGATCCACATAAACATCCCTCACAATCCATAGCAGAATGCAGATCCACATAAACATCCCTCACAATCCCATAGCAGAATGCAGATCCACATAAACATCCCTCACAATCCCATAGCAGAAGGCAGTTCCACATAAACATCCCTCCCAATCCCATAGCAGAATGCAGATCCCATAAACATCCCTCACAATCCCATAGCAGAATGCAGATCCACATAAACATCCCTCACAATCCCATAGCAGAATGCAGATCCACATAAATAACATCCTCCCAATCCCATAGCAGAATGCAGATCCACATAAACATCCACCCCAATCCCATAGCAGAATGCAGATCCACATAAACATCCTCCCAATCCCATAGCAGAATGCAGATCCACATAAACATCCCCTCACAATCCCATAGCAGAATGCAGATCCACATAAACATCCTCACAATCCCATAGCAGAATGCAGATCCACATAAACATCCCTCACAATACCATAGCAGAATGCAGTTCACATAAACATCCTCCAATCCATAGCAGAATGCAGATCACATAAACATCCCTCACAATCCCATAGCAGAATGCAGATCCACATAAACATTCAAATCCCATACAGAATGCAGATCCACAACACCCTCAATCCATAGCGAATGCAGACCCATACATAGATGCAGATCCACATAAACATCCCTCCCATCATACAGAATCAGCCATAAACATCCTCCCAATCCATAGCACAGAATGCAGATCCACACATCCTCACAAACACAGCAGAAAATACAAATATTTTTTTTTTTAAACAGAAAGGAAAAAACAATCCTTGTGATCTGACAGGTCTTTATACTCAGTCAGACTCAGGAACATGAAAACATCCTTGATGAGATTAGGCTCCATTTCTGTTAGATGCCCAACAATGACATGTACAAAACAAGGTCTGGTATTGTGGGAACCCCCACTGTGTTGAGTGAAGTGGAGAAAGGAATCAGCCTGACTTGTTGTTCATCTTGGAAATCATGCATCCCAAATGACACTGTATTCCCTATAGAGCTCTGGTAGAAAGTAGTGCACTACGCAGGCAGTAGGGTGCAATTTGGGACGCAGTTTCTATTGTGTGGAGTGAAGTGGAGAGAGAATCGTGTGATTTTATTCTGTCCAATGGCATTTAGACTGCAGGAGATTTATGGAAATGCGAGATGTATCTCCTGGTATATGTATCTATTGCAGAGAGCCATACTGGGAATGTGGGCTTGGTAGGTGCCTTTAATGGATGGTAGGTGACCTTTATGGATAGTAGATGACTTTATGGTAGGTAGATGACCTTTATGGATAGTAGATTACCTTTATGGATGGTAGGTGATCTTTATGGATGGTAGATTACCTTAATTGATGGTAGATGACCTTTAATTGGATGTATGTGACCTTATGTATGGTATGTGACCTTTAGGATAGTAGATTACCTTTATGGATGGTAGATGACTTTATGGATGTAGGTGACTTATGGATATGTAGATGACCTTTATGGATGGTAGATGACCTTTATGGATGGTAGATGACCTTTATGGATTAGATACTTTATGATGTAGATGACTTTATGGATGGTAGATGACCTTTATGGATGGTAGAGACTTTATGATGGTAGGTGACCTTTATGGATGGTAGATGACCTTTATGGATGGTAGATGACCTTTATGGATGGTAGATGACCTTTATGGATGGTAGATGACCTTTATGATGGTAGAGTGACCTTATGGAGGTAGATTACCTTTATGGATGGTAGATGACCTTTAATGGATGTGAGATACTTTATGGATGTGATGACCTTTATGGATGGTAGATGACCTTTATGGATAGAAATTACCTTATGGATGGTAGATTACCTTTATGGATGGTAGATTACCTTTATGGATGTAGATGACCTTTATGGATGGTAGATGGACCTTTATGGATGGTAGATGACCTTTATGGATGGTAGATGACCTTTATGGATGGTAGATGACCTTTTAATGGATGGTATGTGACCTTTATGGATGTATGACTTTATGGTATGTGACCTTTACCTCAATGTATGACTACAGGTCAACTATACATACATGACATCAATCCAGCTGAGTACGCACGCACGCACGCACGCACGCACGCACGCACGCACGCACCGCACGCACGCACGCACGCACGCACGCACGCACGCACGCCACGCACACACACACACACACCACACACACACACACACACACACACGCTGCATTCTCTTTCAAACCACTGGATGGATTATGAGACACTCAATGAACCCTTTACACCACTGTTTCCATGCAGTTTGGAACATAGCTGTCATACAAGTATTGTGATGTAACAGGACTGTCCTTTTTCCCAGCGTTGTTGAGGACGTTATAGCTGGCCTACTCTTTCTGGTGGAATAACATGTGATGTACGGTTTCCTTGACAGCAGGGAGCAGATGCTGTTTGAGTTATGGCCAAAGTACCACGTCCTTTATCTACAGGCATCCGCAGCACTTGTCTTAACGCCTTTCAGCTGCTGTACCTCGGCGTAGGAGTGCTGATTTAGGATCAGTTTTGTTTATTTCGATCACAATGAATAAGACGACATTCTGGACTAGCACTACACTGAGACGCTTGATACATGCAGACCGGGTTCTGTGGAAAAGGTTCTACATGGAACCCAAAAGGGTTCTACCTAGTATCATAAAGGGCTCTACAAAGGGGACAGCTGAAGAACCCTTTTAGGTTCTAGATAGCACTTTTCTTTAAGAGTGTAGATAATATAACGAGTAAAACATTGATTACGCTATCCCTGGCAACAAGATCTCACAGTCTCTCTTCAGCGTTTGACGTTTGTCCAGGAGGGAATTAACATCAAATTTTGACGGTTAAGTTTAGGCATTAAGTCCGACTGGTCAAGGTAAGAGTTTAGGTTTTGAAAAGGTGTGAAACAGAAAAAATAAAAACTAGTGCCTAGTACTGGAATTGAACCCACGGACCCTCGGAGTGCGTTTCAAGCCCTTCTATGTGGTAATAGATGCTCGGCGTGCCCCTAGTGGATGGTACTGATGACATTTCCTAGCGTCCTGGGGACCTGGACAAACATTGAATACTGAAGTCGATCTGGTGTGACCTGAAAAACCTTTCAYCAAGTAATTTCACCATCAGAACAGAAGTTAGATGGAATCGACAGCTCTGCCTCTAAGCTGCCAAATTACCAGATGATTCACATTCAAAACAACCAGAGATATTTTTTTTCCAATCCGCTGCCGGGTTCTGGAATGCAAATTACATTGTCTGTGGAACGGTGGAATCCTATTGAAAAGAAGCTTGGCACAGAATGACCTTCTAATTGTCTAACAGGCYGATGGATCCAAGTCAAGAAAACATTCTTATATTTTGACTTCRTATAACACCATGCAGTGTGGCTTGTGACAACATATTCCTGTTCCGCAGTGCAGACTGAGTCCAACCTAAGGTCTGGCCAGGGCACAGTCACGTCTTGGGTGAACACACTGATGGCTTTTTTATTAGGTATTAGAGAGGAAGGAGAAAGGAGGAGGGAGGAGGCGGGAGGGGTGAGTTACTGAAATACCTGTACAGGTGGTCAATGACTGACAGGTCTGAACCTCTCATCAGATATACTTCAGCACAGTAAAGTGATGCTGAAGCAATAATGGCGTGACAGGACGACCAACTGTGTTAGCCTGCTGTGCTACAGTCAAGGCATTAGCTCAGGGAACTAATGTAAATCTTCAGGTCTCAGACTGTTTGCTTTTCTCACGTCCAGGACAGGGGTGTACCCAGATGCCTGCTGTAGCTATGGATACTGTACTGTAATACTGCTGCAGCTGGATACTGTGCTGTAATACTGCTGCAGCTGGATACTGTACTGTAATACTGCTGCAGATGGATACTGTACTTTAATACAGCTGCAGATGGATACTGTACTGTAATACTGCTGCAGATGGATACTGGACTGTAATACTGCTGCAGATGGATACCGTACTGTAATACTGCTGGATACTGTACTTTAATACAGTTGCAGATGGATACCGCACTATAATACTGCTGCAGATGGATACCGCACTATAATACTGCTGCAGCTGGATACTGTACTGTAATACTGCTGGATACTGTACTGTAATACTGCTGCAGATGGATACTGGACTGTAATACTGCTGCAGATGGATACTGTACTGTAATACTGCTGGATACTGTGCTCTAATACTGCTGCAGCTGGATACCGCACTATAATACTGCTGCAGCTGGATACTGTACTGTAATACTGATGGATACTGTACTTTAATACTGCTGCAGATGGATACTGTACTGTAATACTGCTGCAGCTGGAAACGGTACTGTAATGCTAGCATTGACTGGTTATTTTGTGAACACCATCAACTTACACATGAGTATACTGTGCAGTACATGCATATTTGGACTCTCTTTCAGGCAGTGAGGGGGTTTACTGTATTTCTCCTCTCTTTCAGGAAGTGAGGGGGTTTACTGTATTTCTCCCCTCTCCTCTCTATAGCTGGTAGTCTATTGTAATAGTGATTAGTTCAGGTTAATATGAACTGTGGGGGGTTATAATCCCTGTCCTAGATGTCCTGGATGTCCTGGATGTCCTGGATATCCTGGATGTCCTGGGTGTCCTGGATGTTTTGGATGTTTTGGATGTCCTGGATGTCCTGGATGTCCTGGATGTTTTGGATGTCCTGGATGTCCTGGATGTCCTGGGGTCCTGGGTGTCCTGTTGATGTTTTTGAGATGTCCTGGATGTACTGGATGTTTTGGATGTGTCTGGATGTCCTGGGATGTTTTGGGTGTCCTGGATGTTTTGGATGTCCTGGATGTTCTGGTGTCCTGGATGTCCTGGATGTCCTGGATGTCCTGGATGTTTGAATGTCCTGGATGTCCTGGATGTCCTGGTGCCCTGGATGTCCTGGATGTTTTGGATGTCCTGGATGTCCTGGATGTTTTGGATGTCCTGGATGTCCTGGATGCCCTGGATGTCCTGGATGTCCTCAGGCAAACTGTCACCCAGCTGGGGACCCAATGAAAATAACACATACATTCCACTGCTTGAGCATGCATTAATGCTTAACAAGACAGTACAGTAATGCTTCACAATGCACGTTCTAATGCAACTAGACTACCAGTATTTAACTAGACTACCAGTATAGTAACTAACTAAGACTACCAAGTATATTAACTAGACTACAGTATAGTAACTAACTAGACTACCAGTATATTAACTAGACTAACCAGTATAGTAATAATTACTAGACTACCAGTATATTACCTAGAACTACAGTATATTAACTCGACTACCAGTATATTAACTAGACTACCAGTATAGTAACTAACTAGACTACCAGTATATTAACTAGACTACCAGTATAGTAACTAACTAGAACCCAGTATATAACTAGACTACCAGTATAGTAACTAACTAAAACTACCAGTATATTAACTAGACTACAGTATAGTAACTATCTAGACTACCAGTTAGTACTAGACTACCAGTATAGTAAACTAACTAAACTACCAGTTAATAACTGACTACCAGTATAGTAACTATCTAGACTACCAGTATATTAACTAGACTACCAGTATAGTAACTAACTAAAGCTACCAGTATATTAACTAGACTACCAGTATAGTATATCTAGACTACCAGTATAATTAACTAGACTACCAGTATTAGTAACTAACTAGACTACCAGTAATATTAACTAGACTACCAAGTATAGAACTATCTAGACTACAGTATATGACTACCAGTAATAGTAATAGACTACCAGTATAGTACTAGACTACAGTATAGTATAGACTACAGTATAGTAACTAACTAGACTACCAGTATATTAACTAGACTACCAGTATAGTACTATCTAGACTACCAAGTATATTCACTAGACTACCAGTATATTAACTAGATGACCAGTATAGTAACTAACTAGACTACCAGTATAAGTAACTAACTAGACTACCAGTATAATTAACTAGACTACCAGTATACTTAACAGACTACAGT
>NC_036854.1:933034-953995 GCF_002910315.2 Salvelinus sp. IW2-2015
CGTGTTGTTGGACAACGAGATCCTAAAGTAGCTCAGACACAGTCTGTTGTTTGTGAGTCGCAATGAATCATTTACCCAAGTCATGAGCAGACCCATCCTTGTATTATATAAGTGCAAGACATCATTCATCAGTAATGAACATGACCTTTAAAGTCCAATTCTCGGTAGCGTGTGTAAAAATGGCAACTCATCTGTCTGTCAGTCATCAAGGTCTCTGATGACAAACCTCTCCACCTCTCCACCTCTAGTCCAAACACTGATCCACAATGTGGTTTGCCTGACTGTTAGGACAGAAGAAATCTGGGTTCAAACTTGTATTTGTTTTCTTCAAGATTTTAGCTGTGCTTGATTATCTTCACTAGGGCAATGGGAACCAATGGAATAGTCCCAAAAGTGTCCAAAAACTAGTCCCAAAACTCTTCCCATTTGGCACTCCGGGTCAGAATCAATAACACTCAAGCCTTTTGAAAAGAACATTCATATTATTAGCGTAAAATAGAAATGGCCGGGCTGTAGGTATGTATGATCCATTACCCTCCAGAGAGGAGTGGGTTCTCTCTCTGCCAGCACAGGGTCAGTTCAGGGCCGGGCTGTAGGTATGTATGATCCATTACCTCCAGAGAGAAGTGGGTTCTCTCTCTGCCAGCAACAGGGTCAGTTCAGGGCCGGGCTGTAGGTATGTATGATCCATTACCCTCCAGAGAGGAGTGGGTTCTCTCTCTCTGCCAGCACAGGGTCAGTTCAGGGCCGGGCTGTAGGTATGTATGATCCATTACCCCAGAGAGGAGTGGGTTCTCTCTCTGCAGCCCAGGGTCAGTTCAGGGCCTCGGCTGATAGGTATGTATCGATCACTTACCCTCCAGAGAGGAGTGGGTTCTCTCTCTGCCAAGCAAGGGCAGTTCAGGCCGGGCTGTAGGTATGTATGATCCATTACCCTCCAGAGAGGAGTGTGGGTCTCTCTCTGCCAGCACAGGGTCAGTTCAGGGCCTGCTGTAGGTATGATGATCCATTACCCTCCAGAGGGAGTGGTTTCTCTCTCTGCCAGCACAGGGTCAGTTCAGGGCCTGCTGATAGTATGTATATGATCCATTACCTCCAGAGAGGAGTGGGTTCTCTCTCTGCCAGCAAAGGGCAGTGTGCAAGGCCGGGGGTGTAGGTATGTGTATGATCCGATTACCCTCCAGAGAGGAGTGGGTTCTCTCTCTGCCAGCACAGGGTCAGTTCAGGGCCTGCTGTAGGTATGTGATGATCCATTACCCTCCAGAGAGGAGTGGGTTCTCTCTCTGCCGCACAGGTGCAGGTTCAGGGTCTGGGCGTGGGTATGTATGATCCATTCCCTCCAGAGAGGAGTGGGTTCTCTCTCCTGCCAGCACAGGGGTCAGTTTCAGGGCCGGGCTGTAGTATGTATGATCATTACCCTCAGAGAGGAGTGGGTTCCTCTCTCTTGCCAGCACAGGGTCAGTTTCCAGGGCCGGCTAGGTATGTATGATCCATACCCTCGAGAGGGAGTCGGTTCTCTCTCTGCCAGCACAGGGTCAGTTCAGGGCCTGCTGATAAGGTTATGTATTGATCCATTACCTCCAGAGAGGAGTGGGTGTTCTCTCTCTCGCCAGCAAGCGGGTCAGTTCAGGGCCGGGGCTGTAGGTATGTATGATCCATTACCCTCGCGACAGGAGTGGGTTCTCTCTCTGCCAGCACAGGGTCCGTTCAGGGCCTGCTGATAGGTATTGTATGATCCTTACCCTCCAGACAGGAGTGGGTTCTCTCTCTGCCAGCACGAGGGTCAGTGAGTGAGTGAGTGAGTGAGTGAGTGAGTGAGTGAGTGAGTGAGTGAGTGAGTGAGTGAGTGAGTGAGTGAGTGAGTGAGTGGGAGATAAGGAGGGAGAGAGAGAGTTGAATTACTACGTAGCGCCTACACATTAGTGCCTACACAATTCTTATTGAATTACTACGTAGCGCCTACACATTAGTGCCTACACAATTCTTATTGAATTACTACGTAGCGCCTACACATTAGTGCCTASACAATTCTTACTGAATTACTACTGCCATTGTGTGTGTAGTGTTGTGTCTGTTCTGATCACTACTGACTAGCTACTGATTCTTTTTCATTTCCGACATAAACCCTTTTGAATTACTACTGAAAACCTTTACTACTGTTTGCCGATTCAAAACCACTATTGACATCTTCTTGTTTCACTACTGAGTCACCAGTAGACTAGTGTATGTGTTATTTCCTCACGTTTCTAACTGTAGTTTTGTGGACTCGTCCCTAATTCATGTGTTCGCTGTCGTCTCTGGGTCCATGTGGCCCATGACCCTGGAACACAAGGAAAGCACAAAGGACAATTCCCAAGGACTAGTCAGCCCTTCCCCCTCTGAGTGGCCAAAATGTACACTACATATACAAAAGTATGTGGACACCTCTTCAAATTAGTGGATTCAGCTATTTCAGCCACACCCCGTTGCTGACAGGTATAAAAAAAAATYGAGCACTCAGCCATGCAATCTCCAYARASAAMCAYTGGCAGYAGAATGGCCTCACTGAAGAGCTCAGTGACTTTCAACGTGGCACCGTCATTGGATGCCACCTTTCCAACAAGTCAGTTCGTCAAATTTCTGCCCTGCTAGAGCTGCCYCGGTCAACTGTMAGTGCTGTTATTGTGAAGTGGAAACRTCTAGGAGCAACAACGGCTCAGCCGCAAAGTGATAGGCCACACAAGCTCAYAGAACGGGACCTGTACTGAATGAAACCACTGAGTGCTTAAGCACGTAGCGAGTAAAAATCGTCTCTCCTTGGTTGCAACACTCACTGCCGAGTTCCAAACTGCCTCTGGAAGCAACGTCAGCACAAGAACTGTTCGTCGGGAGCTTCATGAAATGGGCCAAGCAGCCGCACACAAACCTAAGACCACAATGCGCAATGCCAAGGGTCGGCAAGAGTGGTGTAAATCATGCCGCCATTGGACTCTGGAGCAGTGGAAATGCGTTCTCTGGAGTGATGAATCACGCTTCACCGTCTGGCAGTACGACGAATGAATCCGGGTTTGGCAGATGCCAGGAGAACGCTAACTGCCCGAATGCATAATGCCAACTGTAAAGTTTGGTGGAGAAGGAATAATGGTCTGGGGCTGTTTTTCATGGTTACGACTAGGCCCCTTAACGCTACAGCATACAATGACATTCTAAACGATTCTGTGCTTCCTACTTTATGGCAACAGTTTGTGGAAGGCCCTTCCCTGTTTCAGAATGACAATGCYCCCGCGCTCAAAGCGAGGTCCATACAGAAATGGTTTGTCAAGATCGGTGTGGAAGAACTTGACTGGCCTGCTCAGAGCCCTGACCTCAACCCCATCGAACACCTTTGGGATGAATTGGAACGCCGACTGTGAGCCAGGCCTAATCGCCCAACRTCAGTGCTCGACCTCACTAATGCTCTTGAGGCTGAATGGAAGCAAGTCCGCGCAGCAATGTTCCGACATCTAGTGGAAAGCCTTCCCAGAAGAGTGGAGGCTGTTTTAGCAGGAGACCAACTCCATATTAATGCCCATGATTTCGGAATTAGATGTTCAACAAGCAGGTGTCCACATACTTTTGGTCATGTAGTGTATTTTGCCAACTTTTCTTTCAAAGTTAATAGTTGTAAAATCGCTAGATTTCCCGGGATTTGTACATCAAACAATTCAACTTCACAGTACATGTTCCTTGGTTGGCTGAGTGCAAGTGTAACGCTTTCTTGGGACATTCAAGTCATCGATATGTTGCTAACTAGCAACAAGATAGGCTAATGTTTAGACTTTAGAGTTCGTGATCTAGCAAATGATTAGCCCAGTTGGGCTACCCTCAGCCTATATAATCATAGCCAGTATCCTGCATCAGGTGATAATGCCTATTGCTAAATAGCACACCTGCCTAATATTATCGACCAATATGTTTTTGGGTTCATGTTTTAGATGTCAGCATCGTTTTATTTTCATTCATTTTGGAGTAGAACATCCTTTAAATAGTAACCAAAACGGATCTTCTAACCGACGTTCTTCCAACATCAATGGTCAGTTTTACCTTGTTTAGGCTAGTATATTATATTTAACCCCCCCCCCCCCTCCTCCCCCACCCACTTTGTCAACAGTAGACACTGAAGCACGGGCATACTCTTACATGGACTTGGATAACATGTCTGGTCAACCAAACTTCACCAGAAGGAAACCAGCGTCACCAGAAAGTGTTCCTACCCCTTGACTTATTCCACATTGATGAAATGTTATAAATGTCT
Organism: Salvelinus sp. IW2-2015; assembly: GCF_002910315.2. Lineage (NCBI taxonomy): Eukaryota > Metazoa > Chordata > Actinopteri > Salmoniformes > Salmonidae > Salvelinus > Salvelinus sp. IW2-2015. Next base: position 937,308 of record NC_036854.1, read on the forward strand.
CACCCGTCTACAAACAATACTCMTTTATGACAAAGTGAAAACGTGTTTTTAGAAATTTTTGCTAATTTATTGAAAATGAAATACAGAAATATCTCATTTACATAAGTATTCTCACGCATGAGTCAATACTTTGTAGAATAACCTTTGGCAGTGATTACAGATGTGAGTCTTTCTGGGTTTGTCTCTAAGTGATTTCCACACCTGGATTATGCAACATTTGGCCATTATAATTTTCAAAATTCTTTTAACTGTGAAATTGGTTGTTGATCATTGCTAGACAACCATTTTCAGGTCTTGCCATTTTCAAGCAGATTTAAGTCAAAACTGTAACTCAGCCATTCAGGAACATTCACTGTTTTCTTGGTAAGTACATCCAGTGTAGATTTGTCCTTGTGTTTTAGGTTATTGTCCTGCTGAAAGGTAAATTTCATCTCCCAGTGTCTGGTGGAAAGCAGACTAAACCAAGTTTTCTTCTAGGATTTTGCCTGTGCTTAGCTCTATTCTGTTTTTTTTTCCTGAAAAACTCCCCTGTCCTTAACGATTACAAGCATACTCATAAAATGATGCAGCCGCCACTATGCTTGAAAATATGGAGAGTGGTACTCAGTAATGTGTTGTATTGGAATTTGCCCCAAACATAACACTTTCTATTCAGCACATAACGTTTTTTTGCAGTATTACTTTAGTACCTTAATGCAAACAGGATGCATATTTTGGAATATTTTTATTCTGTACAGGGTTCCTTCTTTTCACTCTGTCAATTAGGTATTTTTATTCTGTACAGGGTTCCTTCTTTTCACTCTGTCAATTAGGTTAGTTGTGTGGAGTTAATACAATGTTGTTGATCCATCCTCAGTTGTATCCTATCACAGCCATTCAACTCTGTAACTGTTTTAAAGTCACCATTGGCCTCATAGTGAAATCSCTGAGTTGTTTCCTTCCTCTCCGGCAGCTGAGTTAGGAAGGACTTCTGTATCTTTGTAGTGACTGGGTGTTTATTTTTTTAATTTAACCTTTATTTAACTAGGCAGGTCAGTTAAGAACAAATTGTACCATGACGGCCTACACCGGCCAAACCCGGATGACACTGGGCCAATTGTCCGCCGCCCTATGGGACTCCCAATCACAGCCGGTTGTGATACAGGCTGGATTGATACACCATCCAACGTGTAATTAATAACTTYACCATGCTCAAAGGAATATTCAATGTCTGCTTTTTTTTACCCATCTACCAATAGGTGCCCTTCTTTGAGAGGCATTGGAAAGCCTCCCTAGTCTTTGAAGTTGAATCTATGACTGGAATTCACTGCTCGACTCAAGGGCCATACATATAATTGTATGTGTGGGCTACAGAGATTCAGAAATCATGTTAAAAACTATTGTTGCACACAGAGTGAGTTCATGCAACTTATTATGTAACTTGTTAAGCACATTTCTACTGCTGAACTTATTTAGGCTTGCCATAACAAAGGGKTAGAATACTTATTTACTCAAGACATTTCAGCTTTTAATTTGTAAACAGTTCTAAAAACATAATTCCACTTTGACATAATGGGGTATTGTGTGTAGGCCAGTGACAAAAAAAAACATCTCAATTTAATCCATATTAAAGTCAGGCTGTAACACAACAAAATGTGGAAAAAGTCAAGGGGTCTAAATACTTCCCGAAGGTACTGTAACTGTACATCCCGCTCTGTCTGCATCCCAAATGGCACCCTATTCCCTATTGGCCCCGGTCAAAAAGTAGTGCACTACATAGGAAATAGGGTGCCATCGGGACTCAGCCTAGCTCTTAGCAACAGAGTGGCTATGCCATGTGTCTGTGAGCGTCTTACGGGGACTATAGCAGGTCATAGAAGGTCACTGCAGAGGTCACAACAACTGGAGGGTGAGACATAATGTCTAGAGGGTGAAACAGGGAAAATATAGACAATTGATGACGGTCGGCTGGTGACGTACTCACTGTAGAATCCTCACACTCATTGGCCATCTGGGCCCTGAGGGTAGAGATATAGATTCATTGTGATCTCATGACTAAGAACTTTAGGAGCACAGGGTCTACAGTAGATGTACTTTATCCCAACTTGGATCACTGTCTTGCACGCTAAGGGGAGATGGGTGTGTGTGTGTGTGTGTGTGTGCGTGCCTGTATGTGCGCTTGCGTGCAAGCAGAGATGCAGAGATGACCAGAGCTCTCGGTTTCTGTCTGTATTTGTCTACATAGACAGTGTCATCAAAACCAAGGTAAACTGTCTGTCTGTCTGTCTGTGTCAATAGGAGTCATTCTAACCCTTGTAGGACCACAGTATGTCTGACTGTCTGCAATAGGAGTCATTCTAACCCTTGTAGGACCACAGTATGTCTGACTGTCTGTCAATAGGAGTTATTCATAACCACCTTGTAGGACCACAGTATGTCTGTCTTGTCAATAGGACCCATCCTTTTATTACATAAGTGTGAAACATCAGTCATCAGTAAGTGAACATAAAGCCCAACAGAACGTTTCAATCCAATTCTCTGCCTTGACATGTAGAGATGTGAAAATGCCAAGTGTATGACAAACCTCTCTCCTCCCCTATAGTATCAAAACACTGATCAAACCTCTCCTCTAGTATCAAAACACTGATCAAACCTCTCCTCTCTCCTCTAGTATCAAAAACACTGATCAACCTCTCTCCTCTAGTATCAAAACACTGATCAAACCTCTCTCCTCTAGTATCAAAACACTATAGTCAAAACCCTCCTCTGTATCACAACGCTGATCAACCTCTCCTCCTCTCCTCTAGTATCAACGACTGATCAAACCTCTTCCTCTTTCCTCTAGTATACAAAAACACTGATCAAACCTCTTCCTCTCTCCTCGAGTATCAAAACACTGATCAAAACTCTCTCCTCCTACCTCTAGTATCAGAACACTGATCAAACCTCTCACCTCTAGTCCAAAACACTGATCAAATCTCTCACCTCTAGTCCAAAAACATTGATCAAAACCTCTCACCTCTGGTCCCAGAACACTGATCAAACCTCTCACCTCTGTTCTCAAAACACTGATCAAATCTCTCACCTCTGTTCTCAAAACACTGATCAAATCTCTCACCTCTACTCCAAAAACACTGATCAAACCTCTCACCTCTGGTCCCAGAAACATGATCAAACCTCTCACCTCTGTTTCAACAACCTTGATCAAATCTCTCACCTCTTTTCTCAAACACTATCAAATCTCTCACCTCTGTTCTCAAAACGATAAACCCTCTCTCTGTTCAAAACACTGATCAACCTCACCTCTGGTCCCAGAACACTGATCAAAACCTCTCCCTCTCACCTCTGGTCCAAAACACTGATATACAGTGTTCGTTCACATCAGCAGTGAGACTGACTGTTAGAACGGAACACATTTGGGTTCAAACAGTATTTGGTTTCTTTCAAATTCTTTACCTGTGCTTGATTGAGCTTTCTTGGTCGATGGAAGCCAATAGAGCAGTCCCAAAGTGAAACACAACCCAAAAATTCCAAAAAATAAAAATTAAGTAAGCATAGCCTTGCCTATTGAGCATAAGGCCGCCGTAGGCAGGATCTGGCCTTCTGAAGAGAAAATGACAGCTTCGTGCACTATGCCCACAAATATGAGGTGAAACTTGAGCTGACACTTCCTAACCTCCTGCCCAAATGTATGCACCATATGTAGAGGAGCACATATATTTCCCTCAGAATTACACAGCTACCCACAAAGAATTCGAAAAACAAAACCTCTAAATTTTGATAACATCACTAGCAGACAGATCTGTGACCTGTTAGCCATCAAGAAAAGGGGCCAACCCAGTGAAGAACAAACGACATTTGTAAATACCAAGCCAATAATATTTAAGAATTAATAAAAATTAATTTCCTTTATGTACTTTAACTTAATTTGCAGCAATAGATATGAACATTTGATAATGTCTTTATTCTTTTAGGAACTTTTATGAGCTGTAATGTTTTATGTTCTCGATTTTATTGTTTAAATTCACTTGTAGTTAATATATTCTACTTCACTTGCTTTGGGCAATTTAACATAAGTTTCCCATGCCAATTAAGCCTTGAATGACGAGATGAGAGAGAGAGAGAAGGGAGAGTTTGGCCATCGGTGAAGTAAGGTCTGGAGAGGTATGTAGAAAGGGGTTGAAATACTATCTGATTTCTCAAACTTTTTTGAAGAAGGAAATGAGCCGATTTTGTGTTTGACATACATTATAGTCCTATGATTCATAAAAACCAAAATCTTAACCAAATTGAACATCTTAGATAGGTCTTAACATACGTTTATAACCCTCCTCGATGATCCTTAAGATGACCCGCGTTATTAAGCTCATCATATAAACTACTGCAATCCACTTTTCACTCATGATGAGCATGTAACTCTTCAAAACTTCTCCTCTCAAAACCAGGAGTCTGTTTTCCCTGTGTGATTTCTCAGGCCCCTTGAGAGCTGCCCACATCTCAATAGCATGTCTAATAAGTGTTCTTTATGAAATACTATAAGTATCATTATGTATCTTCTCACGCCAGATCTGTAACCGTAGAGAAGATTGTAGCGCTACAAGCGAGGATGTACGTGCTGATAGGCAATATGAACCATTACCCTCCAGCGCGTGTACAGTGGTATCTGTGGGCTCCTCTCCTGCCAGCACAAGCCACCAAGGTCTAGTGCGTGACCTGTCGAATCCCCCTTACTTCAGAGGCAACCCGCCGATTAAGTCTATACCCGTTCCGAGGTCTGAGAGAAGTGTGTGAGCCTTGCTGTATGGTGTTGGTGATGTGTCGTTGCAGATGTAATGCCGTAGGTGGAAAGTGGAAGGTGTGAGTGTGAGTGGTGAAGCTGTTGTGATGTGAAGCTGCTCGTTGGGTACTTGGCCTATTCACAGCCGGGTACTTGAGAAGAACGCATGAGAATCAATAGGCTGACTGGTAAAATGCAATGAGCGGCTAGAAAAATTCAAGGGTACTCCGGTCCAGAGCAAAAATGTACAGTAACCGCAAAAAGTTGGAATCCACAGTGCTCCTCCCAATATCCACAACCTGAACAAAAACACACAAATCCTTTGAACGAAGGTGTTACAGTTTTTAATGGTAACTTCGCGTTATGTCCGATCACAACAAGAATTTGCCCCAGGCCATTTGATGATTTCAAAAGTGTTCTTGTCAATTGGTGTAACGATTTACTTACTATAGAGAGCATCCATGCAAAAACAACCACAATGTTTAGTGTGTGTGTTGCTCGTGGTCGTACTGTGGTGTGTGCTACTCGTCTTCCCGTTGGTGTGTGTGCGTGCGTCGTGATGCGTGTTGTTGCTAGAGTGTGCGTGTCGATGTTCTGCGTGCGTGTGTTTGGTATTAAGAGCAGTGAGAAAGAAGCGGATCTCGATCTCTAGATACAATGACCTACTCTGTAGGGCTCTCGCTTGGGTTGTCGCGCTGTTGCTAGTGTGGTGAGTGGTGTGACCGCTTTCAAGAGAAGGACAGGCTTATGTGCACACTGCTCGACAAAATTAACGAGAGTTAAACCTGCTAACTTGCACTTTCCCACTCAACCTTCCTCGGACAAATGTACTTGATCCATGCTAGAACACATATTCTGAAAACAGACCTAGATGTGAATAAAACTCATATCTACGAGCGTTGAAATGCACCACCGTGCGTGCACATAACAGACAGCCAAGACACCTCCGTCTTGCACCACACCACAAACGGCACACCCCAGATGACCAAACACCATTAGAAAATAAAAAACCATGTGTCTTAATTCGTGTTTTTATTGTGATTTCCTTTTTTGTATCGAATTGTAACCTATTAATTGCACGGGTGGGCTACCTTCGTTGCAACACTGAAATATACTAATGTGACATTTGAAATTTTCTTAGTATATTCCACGTTTTGTGAGTGGGCTGTGTTCCTTGTTGTTCAAAAATGACTGTATTCTATATTCTGGTTTAAATATTGTTTATTGCAGTTTCTAATTCCTTACTTGGCAATGTTAACATGTTTTCCCATGCCATGAAAGCCCCTTGAATTGAATTGAATCATAGGGTTAGAGGTCAGTTGAACTCCGGGACAACAGGACGCTATATTAGAGTGGACTTTATCCCCAACTTGCATCACTGTTTTGCACGCTTAGGGATTGTGTGTGTGTGTGTGGTGTGTGTGGTGTTGTGTGTGGTGTTGTGTGTGTGTGTGTGGTGTGTGTGTGTGTGCGTGTGTGTGTGGTTGTGTGTGTGTGTTGTGTGTGTGTGTGTGTCTTGTGTGGTCTGTGTTCTGTCGTGTGTTGTGTGAGGGACCACGTGATTTTGTCTGTTGCCCTCTAAAGCGGAAGGTGTGGAATATTGAGTCGGTGGAGCAAGATCTTTTTTTTACATAGAACAAGTTCTCTATTGAAAGTATCTTCTCTTGTCCAAACATTGCCCACATTACAAGAGGATAACCACAACTCTTCTTTCTTCACGAGAATGGGAAACAAAGTGATCACTGTTTAACTATTAACATAACATCACGGCTGTGTCACCGTCTTAAACTATACGTTTGTCGGAGAAGCTCATTTCCGACGGCGTTGGGAGTTCATGATTTGTCATTCCAAGAGGTGGTCACGTTTTATTCTTCTTAGTCGTCTGTCAGGTCAAGTCAGTCGTTTGGAGAATCACAACACGTCCTTTTCCACCGAGCTTGCCCCCACTACTGGTTCCTCCCATATCTTATGTAGGAGGAAGGGAATAGGGGAATTAGTGCCGCCAGGCGTGCTTAACTGTCTCTGATCCCTGCACTCACATGCCGGGCTGGGCTACTACAGTGGGCACAGCCTAACCCCCGGGAGTCCGTCCACAGTGTGTGCGTGTCCTCAAATTCACACACACCTCTATTCTACTATAGGTGGCACAGGCCAAACCCCCCTATGAGTCCGTCCACAGTGTGTGCGTGTGTCCTCAATTACACCAACACCTCTTCTACTATCAGTGGGCACAGCCTAACCCCCCTGAGGGTCCGTCCACAGTGTGTGCGTGTCCTCAATTACACCAACAACCTCTTCTACTATCATTGGGCACAGCCTAACCCCCCTGGAGGTCCGTCCACAGTGGTGTGCGTGTCCTCAATTCACCCAACACCTCTTCTACTATCAGTGGGCACAGCTAACCCCCTGGAGGTCCGTCCACAGTGTGTGCGTGTCCTCAATACACCACACCTCTCTACCTATCAGTGCACAGCCTAACCCCCCCTGGTTTCTTCATTTTGTCCCCATAGGAGAACCCTTTTAGTTCCAGGTAGAAACCTTTGGTGGTGAAAAGTTCTTCTACTTCCAACCTTTAGTTGTGTAAAGGGATTCCAAGAGAACCTTCAAACCTTCACATTACAGAGAAGGTTAGGAAAAATAGTTGTTTGTCATAGCTTATCCTATGGGGACACTTGATTAACCCATTTATCGTCCCAGGTAGCACAACCTACTGCCTGACAGACAGCTAACACTAACGCTCCACATCTTCTCGCTCTGTTCCCACTCTTTCTCTAGCTTCTCTTCTCTTTTCTCTCTCCCCTTTGTCCTCAACCCCCCCCCCCCCCCCCCCCCACCCTCGCTTCATGGAATTTACCAGTTCTAGCACAAATAATTCATGCTTCGCTAGGAAAGAAAATGTACCTTTAGCAACGTCATGTCGCACTCCCGTCATCAATTAATCTGATATAACTAATAATGGAGTATTAAATTCTTATCTAAATGTTGTCATAAGCAGTACAGAATGAGTTAATAGTATGATAAGAAGCACTTTCCGCAGCACCGGCAGTCTTAGAGGACTATGAGAGAGAAGTCAGGAGTCCAGCAGAACAGCACACTACTGGAAGTGCAATCACCATTCACACACTAACTCCAGAACATCCAAATCTCCTATGGAATCTAGTTGTGTGCCATATACACAGTAGCTATATTAAGAATCAAAAAATAAAAGCCACATTCGCATGCTGTCATTTTATTGAAGTAGATTCTGATGCTGGAAACGTGGACGCTGGTATCAAAAGCATGAACATCCAGCTCAAGATCTTTAGGAGATAAGTGTCTGCAGTGAAGGAGCGCAAAGGTGAGAGGATGCACACACAGAACCACAGCACAGTGCACGCACTCACAACACAGCAGCGACCACAAAACGACACAAACACACACACCCAACTGCCAGCAGCATACCTGCTATGCGTATCGCCTATAGCGGATATCCCGTTGTGTATCCCTGCTGTAATCGTCCCTTGCTGTATCGTCTTGCGTATCAGTCTTCCTGTATTCCCCTTTGCTGTATCTTCTCTGACTGATCGTCTTCGCACTAGTTCTCGCTTGCTGATATCCCGCGTTGTGGTGATCCCCTTGTGCATGTATTCGCCTTGCTGCTATCCCTCTTGCTTGTCACCCGTTGCTGTAATCCTCCTTGCTGTATCTTCTTGCTGTATAGTCTTGCATGTATCGCCTTGCTGTAGTCCTTATCCTGGTAGAGAACTCTTGCTGATTACGCCTTGCGTTCCCCTGGCATCATATAGCTCGTGCGTATTCGCCGTTGCTAGCGAGTATCCCCTTGACTATGACATCGCTTGCAGATCCCCGTGCTTGTATACGCCTTTCTAGTAGTACATATTCTGCATTGGCAATGACTTCTGTTCTTAGCTGAGAGTATTGCCACCTCTTGTATCGCCTTGCTCGCTATGTTGCTGTATCCTCATTGCTTTTTGCCTTCTGTATCACCTTGCTGCTGACTCCCTTGCTTATTGTCTTGCAGTGTAATCGCCTTTGTTTTACTCGCCTTGCTGTATCCCCTTGCTGTTTTGCCTTGCTGTATCCGTGCTATGCTGTATATCGCGCTTGCTGTATCGTCTTGCTGTATTCGGCCTTGCGTATCCCCTTATTGTATTTGCTGCCCGCCTGCACCCTTGCTGATAGTTGCTACGCTGCTATTCTTGCTGTATCCCCTTGCTGTATAGTCCTTCGTGCTTGTGTTGCATCGTCCTTGCTGTATCCCCTTGCTGTATCCGCCTGTTGCGTCCTTAGCTTATCGGTCTATTCGCTGTCATGTACCCTGCTTATCCTTGCTGTATCGCCTTGTTCATATCTAGTCGTCCTTCCTGCATTGATCCCCCTGAGTCATGTATCCCGCTGTATAGTACTATGACTTGTATCGTCTCTCCCTATTCTCCTAACACATTTGATTAATCCCACCCTGTGCTGTAGTCCCCTGCTGTATGCGCCTGCTGTACTCTCCTGTCGGCTGCTTCACCACTTGCTGATATCGGTCCTTTGCTTAAACTTATCGTCTTTCTAGTATCGTCTTACTAGGATACACCTTGCTGTATCAACCTTGCTGATACTCGTCATGGCGTGTGAGTCGTCAGTTGGCATAGGTATATCGCCTAGGCTGACCACCTTGCTGGTATCGATCATTTGCTGAGGTATCCCCTGCTGTGTATCATCTTGCTGTATCCCCTTGCCTGTCACCGATTCTTGTCTAGTATCGTCGTGCTGGTTATCTCTTCTGCCAACCTGCGTCTATTAAGACTTCTGATCGTCTTGCTGTATCGTCTTGCTGTATCCCCTTAGCTGTATCGTCTGCTGTATCCCCTTGCTGTATTCCCCTTTGCCTGTATCGTCTTGCTGAGATCCCTGCGTATCGTCTTCTGTAATCTCATTGCTGATATCGTCTTGCTTGCTAATCGTCCTTAGCGGATCAATTCGTCGGTGCTGTATTGCTCTTTGCTGATACCTCCAAGTTGCTTATCTCCTTGCGTATCCCCCTTGTGCGTGAACTATTTCCTGCTGTTCACCGCGTATATCGTATGTGTCTTCGCAACTCAAGTACGTGGTTAGTGCTCATCGAACACCTAATTACCTTTGTGCCTAACCAACCACACAATGCACTGTGTCTGGCAACCTACCGTACCTTCCTACACACACCTCCACTCTCTGTCTGACCGGACCTTCCTAACCAGAGGCCACAAGCTCATCGATGTCTGACCTCGGACCCTACCTACCAACAATCCCCATCGATCACTCCTTGTGATGCCCGACCTCCTACCAATCGCTACCAACCATGCTCGTCTGAACCCGGCACCGCTTCTCTACCAACACATCAATACTCGTCAACTGTCCGGTACGCTTCACTATATACAGACATCAGTCTCTGACCCAGACCTTCCTACTGACCACACCATCTGTCTGACTCAGACCTTCCTACTGACCACACCATCTGTCTGACCCAGACCTTCCTACTGACCACACCATCTGTCTGACCCAGACCTTCCTACCGACCACATCATCTTTCTGACCCAGATGTGTCATAGTCAATGATTATTCATAACGGCATCAATACCCAGACATATACATCATGTCCTTGTTGGTGAACCAGTGGTCTATACTTTCAGAGAATGTTTAGGAGTTTAATGGCATGAACTGCATCGATTACAGAGTACTCATCAATGTCTGCTGCAACAAAACTATACTGCCCTACAAAGGCATAACGCAGTAACTACGTCCTTTTCTTTACAGCAAAATTTGACTTCAAAGTATTTTTCTATCAAGACAGACTGCAATTTCTGATACTCCATTATATATTCGGATCAACTGGCTTGTTCTTGTGTCAGGAAACTAAATCCCACATTAATCAGATAATGTACCTGACCATTACAACAGATCAAAGATTTTTTTTTACCAAATTCGTAGTTATTGCTTTTTGCCTTTGTAGGGCAGAATAGTTGTCTCATTATTTGACGTATAAAAAAATGGACCCAGAACCACAGAGATCCTATACATTACTATGTCCAGAACATCCACAAATGAATTTAGGCCGTAGGTCACATGCAGTTTTGGGGAAGCTACTCTGAAAAAAATGGATTACCAAGCTACCAATTACTTTACACTGGAAGAAATKAAGATACACCAAAACTACCCTCAAGGAAAATATAGTTTACCGAACTAAAGCTACTTTGAATAAGTAGTTATAAATGATCATATGTACATCTGAAATGCCAATGATCACAAATTGCTAGAAAACACGTCACTTTGGGCTCATATGTTAATATAATGTGTAATTTAGCTTATTAAACAACAAAAAAATATATTTCAAGGGAGAATTAGGCCTGTCTGATGCCGAAAAAGTAATGAATCGCATTTTTGTTTTTGCATAAAAAGTAGTGTGTAGTTCCAGTAGTTAGCTACACCCTTACATGGCAGGAAAGTCATTAAATACTGATAACACTACCTAGATTTGAATTTAGTTCAACTACCACCAAGCTACTGTAAACTGTAGTTTAATTACTAGTTGAACTACATGTAATTCAATACTCCCCAACACTGGTCACATGGAATATGATTGTAATATATGAATTGGTAAAAAGGTGGCGCCATCTTAAAATAACCTCATATACGTGCATTCAATTCGTATTTAAATGGTAATAGTACAGCACATCTGTGTGTGTGGATTGAATCGCAAATCCAGGCGTTCTCTCATTCATATAATTGCAGCGCAGGCCTCGGCGCCTCTCTAGTTAACTCACAACGGCTTCTAGCGGACAAACTTGGAACAGCAGCAGGGAATTAAAAAAAAAGCCCAATTGACTGACAGCATCCTCTCACAAATTCCTGAAGCGCAGTTTGGTAAAAAAATAAGACCATATTTTCGCTACAGGAATTGATTCGCATTTCCATATTAATCCAACTTTCCCCATAAGAAAATAACACTGATAATCAGTTACCTATTTTGGTGAGACCACTATTGATAAGCAAGTGTAAGAATTAAGCATAAACTTAATCAAACATGAGCAAAAAGTTTTAAAGATAGAGAAGATGATTTATTTTTATTTTTCACGAGAACATTTCAGACTGGTGAGTAAACCAATAACCGGAAATTATGGTCTAATAAAGGTATGGATTCGGGCATGGAATTCGGCCTCTGGAATGTGGCGCGTTTTTTTCTCCCCTCTCCCCTTGTGCGCTTCTGTATGGGACTCAGTGCGCTCCAGCGGCTCTACTTGCTGTGAGGTAAGACCATAAGCTCATCCCTTTTTCCTTCCACCATCTGATTGGGCGAGACGCGTTCTTAGGAATGTCATGAAACTATTTAAATAGTACGTTGTCCCCCTGGCTTACAGTTAGGTTCTTAGCGTCATATACCAGAGAGAAGATTTGACGTTCAATTTAAGCAACACAAGAAACGGTCTTTCTGCATCTTATATCGGACTCATTTCCATTTAAAAAATTAACAAGAAATTGTTTTTATCTTGTGGATTATTATTGGATTTCCATTTCTATTTGGATTTGACTGTTTCTCTCTGCTGTTTTCATTCAACAGGTGGGTTAACAATATTTCGATTTTCTTTCAACGAATCCAGCCTATATCAAGAAATATTTTTCAAATATTGTCTTATTATAGTAAATAATAATATGCGTTTGGATTATTGTTTATTATTATATTTAAATGTTAGGTGTAAATATGAACAATTTGTGAAAAGTGGTTGACTTTATTTTCTGTTTTTCATAGGGAAAAAACAGAGTTTCACCATGAAGTTGACAGGAATATTTCTGCTGTTGATGCTTTGGACCTGCGAGAGCGTACGAGTTGCAGGTGAGATGCCTGATACTGTATGTTTGTCTAGAATTAACGGAGCTTCTATCGCTTCAACTTAAAACTCCATGAACATAAAAACTTTAAAAAAATATATAGATATATTATCCCCTTAATTTATTGATTTGCATTGGACGTGGATTAACATAGAGATAACTTTAGAGTTCATTCCGCACAACAAAAAGAATCAATTCCAAAGACATGCAGATAAAGACTAATTGCTCCCACTCATTCCCACATCTCTCCCACAGAGAACCGAGACGACAATAGCGTGTACGACCTGTTCGAGCTGGTCCAAGTCTCCAAGAAGAACCACGGAGTGACCCTAGTGAAGGGCGACGACCCATACAGTCCCGCCTACAAGATCCTCAACCCGGACCTGATCCCCGAGCTCCCCGAGAGTTCCTTCAGGGACCTCATCGATTCCATCCATGCCGAGAGGGGCTTCCTCCTCCTGCTTAACTTCAAGCAGTTTAAGCGGACCAGGGGCTCCCTCTTGACCGTGGAGAAGCGGGACGGATCCGGAGCCGTGTTCGAGATAGTCTCGAATGGAAAAGCGAACACCCTGGATGTGGTTTTCTCTACAGTGAATAAGCAACAGGTGGTCTCGATAGAAGATGTGGACTTGGCGACGGGCCACTGGAAGAATATTACGCTGTTCGTGCAGGAGGACCGCGCGCAGCTGTATGTTGGCTGTGAGGAGGTGAACACGGCTGAATTGGACGCTCCCATCCAGAGCATCCTCACTCAGGAGACTCCCGCCACAGCGCGCCTCAGGATCGGGAAGGGAGCGGTGAAGGACCGGTTCATGGTAAGTGGAGCGCGCAGAGCACATGACGCATGGCATTACGCATAATGGATACAGATCATATAAGTGATCGAGTTGTTTTAGATGTTAGTAAGTGTTGAATTTGGTATTGTGTGACACTTAAATTCGTAAGAAATGATGTGCATAAAACCTATAAACCCATGCATAAAAGTTATACGGTGCACTATATTGGAAACCCTTGTAAATTATCCATAAAGTCCAATATTTGTTGCGTAAATGTCGAATGTCAGTGACTGCAATATTAGAGCTAAAATGACCATTGATTCTTGCAGGGGGTGCTCCAAAACGTGCGCTTTGTTTTTGGAACCACTTTGGACGCGATTCTGCGCAACAAGGGATGCCAAAACTGTAAGTAGCCTAATCATGAACAGAAAGCATATTTGCGTGTTTATCCATGCATCACTGGTTGTTATTCTAAAGCCACCAAGCCTTCTATAAGACATGTGCATGACTGTTTAAGAGCCTAGTTAACTGTCATGTGAAAGTTGCTAACAAAGTCACGTTTATGTTGCCATGGGAAAGCTGACGTTTACAAGCACTTCAATGCCTCCTCAGGGCTGGGCACATTAACTCATTAACTTCATTGTGATCCAAGATAGTATGAGGCTGTAATGTTCTGTAATAACCTGAGTGTAATTACATATCATCCACCCTTATATCACCAATGAGCCCTGGGGACAGTGTGTCTGTTGTGGTCTGCTGTGGTCTAGTGGGGATTGCCATTACAGTGTACAGTGCTCTAAACAGTCTCTCTTTTGGTTTCTCCCTTCCTCCCTCTCCCTCCCACCCTACTCTGTCTCACTCCTTTTCCCCTGTCTCCCTCCCTCCCCCCTCGCTTCCTCTCTTTCCACTCTCCCTCCCTCTCCCCTCTCCCATCTATCCCCTCCCTCTCCTTTCCCCTCCCTCCCTCTCCCTCCCCTGTCTCTTATACACATCTAGATGTGTATAAGAGACAGGCTTTTTGCCTTTGTAGGGCAGAATAGTTGTCTCATTATTTGACGTATAAAAAAATGGACCCAGAACCACAGAGATCCTATACATTACTATGTCCAGAACATCCACAAATGAATTTAGGCCGTAGGTCACATGCAGTTTTGGGGAAGCTACTCTGAAAAAAATGGATTACCAAGCTACCAATTACTTTACACTGGAAGAAATGAAGATACACCAAAACTACCCTCAAGGAAAATATAGTTTACCGAACTAAAGCTACTTTGAATAAGTAGTTATAAATGATCATATGTACATCTGAAATGCCAATGATCACAAATTGCTAGAAAACACGTCACTTTGGGCTCATATGTTAATATAATGTGTAATTTAGCTTATTAAACAACAAAAAAATATATTTCAAGGGAGAATTAGGCCTGTCTGATGCCGAAAAAGTAATGAATCGCATTTTTGTTTTTGCATAAAAAGTAGTGTGTAGTTCCAGTAGTTAGCTACACCCTTACATGGCAGGAAAGTCATTAAATACTGATAACACTACCTAGATTTGAATTTAGTTCAACTACCACCAAGCTACTGTAAACTGTAGTTTAATTACTAGTTGAACTACATGTAATTCAATACTCCCCAACACTGGTCACATGGAATATGATTGTAATATATGAATTGGTAAAAAGGTGGCGCCATCTTAAAATAACCTCATATACGTGCATTCAATTCGTATTTAAATGGTAATAGTACAGCACATCTGTGTGTGTGGATTGAATCGCAAATCCAGGCGTTCTCTCATTCATATAATTGCAGCGCAGGCCTCGGCGCCTCTCTAGTTAACTCACAACGGCTTCTAGCGGACAAACTTGGAACAGCAGCAGGGAATTAAAAAAAAAGCCCAATTGACTGACAGCATCCTCTCACAAATTCCTGAAGCGCAGTTTGGTAAAAAAATAAGACCATATTTTCGCTACAGGAATTGATTCGCATTTCCATATTAATCCAACTTTCCCCATAAGAAAATAACACTGATAATCAGTTACCTATTTTGGTGAGACCACTATTGATAAGCAAGTGTAAGAATTAAGCATAAACTTAATCAAACATGAGCAAAAAGTTTTAAAGATAGAGAAGATGATTTATTTTTATTTTTCACGAGAACATTTCAGACTGGTGAGTAAACCAATAACCGGAAATTATGGTCTAATAAAGGTATGGATTCGGGCATGGAATTCGGCCTCTGGAATGTGGCGCGTTTTTTTCTCCCCTCTCCCCTTGTGCGCTTCTGTATGGGACTCAGTGCGCTCCAGCGGCTCTACTTGCTGTGAGGTAAGACCATAAGCTCATCCCTTTTTCCTTCCACCATCTGATTGGGCGAGACGCGTTCTTAGGAATGTCATGAAACTATTTAAATAGTACGTTGTCCCCCTGGCTTACAGTTAGGTTCTTAGCGTCATATACCAGAGAGAAGATTTGACGTTCAATTTAAGCAACACAAGAAACGGTCTTTCTGCATCTTATATCGGACTCATTTCCATTTAAAAAATTAACAAGAAATTGTTTTTATCTTGTGGATTATTATTGGATTTCCATTTCTATTTGGATTTGACTGTTTCTCTCTGCTGTTTTCATTCAACAGGTGGGTTAACAATATTTCGATTTTCTTTCAACGAATCCAGCCTATATCAAGAAATATTTTTCAAATATTGTCTTATTATAGTAAATAATAATATGCGTTTGGATTATTGTTTATTATTATATTTAAATGTTAGGTGTAAATATGAACAATTTGTGAAAAGTGGTTGACTTTATTTTCTGTTTTTCATAGGGAAAAAACAGAGTTTCACCATGAAGTTGACAGGAATATTTCTGCTGTTGATGCTTTGGACCTGCGAGAGCGTACGAGTTGCAGGTGAGATGCCTGATACTGTATGTTTGTCTAGAATTAACGGAGCTTCTATCGCTTCAACTTAAAACTCCATGAACATAAAAACTTTAAAAAAATATATAGATATATTATCCCCTTAATTTATTGATTTGCATTGGACGTGGATTAACATAGAGATAACTTTAGAGTTCATTCCGCACAACAAAAAGAATCAATTCCAAAGACATGCAGATAAAGACTAATTGCTCCCACTCATTCCCACATCTCTCCCACAGAGAACCGAGACGACAATAGCGTGTACGACCTGTTCGAGCTGGTCCAAGTCTCCAAGAAGAACCACGGAGTGACCCTAGTGAAGGGCGACGACCCATACAGTCCCGCCTACAAGATCCTCAACCCGGACCTGATCCCCGAGCTCCCC
>NC_036854.1:954180-955278 GCF_002910315.2 Salvelinus sp. IW2-2015
TAATTAACAACATAATTAAAACAGAGCTTCAGCTCAGACAAGTGGCCCACAGACAGGAAGACACAGAGAGCTACTGTATTCAATAAAAACTGCTGCAGGCAAATCTGCTCTGCCAGCAGTATCACCTTTCTGCTCGTAATCCCCTTGGCTCTTGGGCTCTCTTGATCTGTGAATCAACTGGCCAGGATGTTAGTATGCTTCATTAGACAGAGAGATTGAACGTTCTGTCCATCAAGGCAAACTAATGCCCTGCTTTTGGTAGATAGATTTTTGTTGTTGTTTGGTCGTCAGTGCCCAGTTCAACCCTCCACCGACTGTTTTGGCCGTATTTCTACTACCATGACCCAGTGGGCAGGTGCTGGWTGGTCCACAGGGGTCTCTGGCTCCAGCCGCTGATCTTCTCATTGTACTGACCCAAGTTGGTCCAGGTGCAGAAAAGGGGGAACTTACTGTATGTCATTAACGTCCTGATTCTTTGTCTCCGCCCCTTTTGTAGAACTCTGCCACCGTGTGCCGTAAGATCTCCTGCCCCCTGATCCCTTGTGCCAACGCAACCGTGCCCGATGGAGAGTGCTGCCCRCGCTGTGGAACACGTGAGTTCCAACCCTAGAATTACAACGATTGGTTCTGATTCTATGGTTCTATTTGTGTGGTTCCAACTCCATACAAGAAGTAACATACAAACAAAGGTTCACCTCACGTTCAAGGAAGTCTATATACAGTATTACGAACCAGAGGTTTATTCTATTCTAAAGCCATTAATAGCCTGAGTTGTCCTTTAATGTCTTTAAGACAAACRGGTCATTTAAACGGCACTCCATATACTGCCATCTACTCGGATTCTATTTGCCAAATAAAGTATGAAGCCACCAACCATTTTCTCGGTGTAAAAGTTTCTATTCAAGAAACACAAATTCATTTTAAGTCTCCTAGCTTGTTAAAACCTCTGTAGGGTAGGGTACGTGGGACGGTAGCGTCCCACCTCGTCAACAGCCAGCGAAACTGCAGGGCGCCAAATTCAAAACAACAGAAATCCCATAATTAAAATTCCTCAAACAAACATGTATTTTACACCATTTTAAAGATACACTTGTTGTA
>NC_036854.1:955303-958360 GCF_002910315.2 Salvelinus sp. IW2-2015
TGTAACCTCAGATTGTTTTTGGATATAAATATGACTTTACGCGAACAAAACATACATGTATTGTGTTAACATGAAGTCTAATGAGTGTCATCTGAGGAAGATCATCAAAGGTTAGTATTAATTTTTATCTATATTTCTGCTTTTTGTGACTCCTCTTTGGCTGGAAAATGGCTGTGTTTTTCTGTGACTTGGCTCTGACCTAATTAATGTTTGGTTTGCTTTCGTCGAAAAGCTTTTTGAAATCGGACACTGTGGCTGGATTTACAACAAGTGTATCTTTAAATACAAAGGCATTCGCACTCTGAGGCAATTTTATTTTGCAGTGCTGGCATCATGAACAAGATGAGAAAAGGAAACGCACACTGCTCTGATAGTATCACGATATTTAATAAGATTACGATCGGGGGCAACGGCCTCGTCAGAGCTTTTGATTTTTTGAAAGTTGCAGCCTTATGTAGACCTGGCTCCACAACACGTTCTACACATCGAAGGGGGTTGGAGGCAAGGAATAAATAAGTGTACAACTTAAAATGTTGCATTCATAAATATTAAAAAGTTGTATAAATAGGCGTATTTGAACATTCTGTAGTAATTCAATGAGGACATAGCAAGTTCTTAGTCATTGGGTATCATTATGCAAAAACGTCAGACTAATCTACAGAGACACACCATTTCATGTTCCAATTCACAGCATAACATACAGGCATTTCATCATTAAGTCTTTTGGAAACAATGTTGGAGGGGTGAAATCCAAAACATTCTCTTTTACTCAGAGTATTATTAATATGACCTCCCTGTCTGATTCTTAATTTCTCTATGCCACAAAATTAAAGGTGGAAATGTATGCTTCATGTCATTCGAACTGTACAGCGATGGATAATCCTGTGTTTCTCTATTGAACTTTTATGTTCATAATTCTCTGTTGAGAAGAGCGGGTGGTTTTACCGACATAACAGAGCCCCCAATGACATTTTAATAATGTAAAATACATGGGCTGGTGGAAACGTATATGTCATTTATTTTGGAACGTTTTTCCTGTGTGTGGGTGGCAAGAAATAATACATTTATCATATTGTTGCACTAGTTTACATTGGCGCGTTATGTTCAGTAGTTCCAAAACATCTGGTGATTTTGCAGAGAGCGACATCAATTTACAGAAATACTCATAATCAACATTGATAAAAGATACAACTGTTATGCATGGAATTTTAGATCCACTTCTCCTTAATGCAACTGCTGTGTCAGATTTWWWWWAAACTTTACGGAAAAAGCAAACCATGYAATAATCTGAGTACGGCGCTCAGACGACAAATCAAGCCAAACAGATATCCGTCATGTTGGAGTCAACATAAGTCAGAAATACCATTATAAATATTCACTTACCTTTGATGATCTTCATCAGAATGCACTCCCAGGAATCCCAGTTCCAGAATAAATGTTTGATTTGTTCGATAAAGTCCATCATTTATGTCCAAATAGCTCCTTTTTGTTCGTGCGTTTAGCCCAGTAATCAAAATTCATGAGGAGCAGACGAAATGTCAAAAAGTTCCGTTACAGTCCATAGAAACATGTCAAATGAAGTATAGAATCAATCTTTAGGATGTTTTTAACATCAATCTTCAATAATGTTCTAACCGGAGAATTCCTTTGTCTGTAGAAATGCAATGGAACGCAAGCTAACTATCACGTGAACGCGCATGGTCAGCTCGTGGCACTCTGGGAGAGACCTTACTCAATCCCCTCTCATTCGCCCCCACTTCACAGTAGAAGCATCAAACAAGGTTCTAAAGACTGTTGACATCTAGTGGAAGCCTTAGGAAGTGCAATATGACCCAATTTCCACTGTATCTTGGATAAGCAAAGAGTTGAAAAACTACAAACCTCAGATTTCCCACTTCCTGGTTGGATTATTATCAGGTTTTTGCCTGCCATATGAGTTCTGTTATACTCACAGATATCATTCAAACAGTTTTAGAAACTCCAGAGTGTTTTCTATCCACATCTACTAATAATATGCATATCCTAGCATCTGGGCCTGAGTAGCAGGCAGTTTACTCTGGGCACGCTTTTCATCCGGACGTGAAAATACTGCCCCCTACCCCAAAGAAGTTAACGTATGAAAAGGCTGTTATGTGTCAGAACACTGTATAGAGGACTGGTCCAAATTCTTCCTGACCGTTGCGCAGGTCTGATCAGCAACTACAGAAAACATTTGGTTGAGATTATTGCTGCCAAAGGAGGGTCAACCAGTTATTAAATCCAAGGGTTAATAACATACTTTTCCCACCATGCACAGTAAATGTTTACACGGTGTGTTTAATAAGACACGAAAACATCCATCCAAAACATCTTTTATCTTCAGCTTGTAATGGCTATAATTGGGCCAAATTGGTTTAAGTGGAATGGAAATTCCTCTGTTTACCAATCATCCTAGACACAAGAACATGTGACATTTTCCACATACCTAAGAGGCTGGGCCGCAGTGGCCTAAAACCTAAAGAAAGGCAGAAAACCACACTCATCAGTACCTTGGCAACGTTATAACATGGTCCCTGGTTTCCTCTTTAAAAGTAACAGATGTCAATGGGGATCACTGTGCATTAGTAGGCTTCTTAGACGACTTTCCCATTTTTACCAACTTCCCTTTGGCCTCTCTAATCTCTCCTGAACTCCCAGGGGAGGCCGTCTCTTAACTCTACCAACACACAGGCACACACACACACACACGGACACGGACACAGACACGCACAGACGACACACACACACACGGACACATACACTCATCTCAGGGCTAAATTGCGTACATTAGACCGGAGCTCTAAGAACTTTAAGAGCTTTCAACCCTCATTTACTGCGACAGGTGGGGTGGGGGGCTTGTGGGGTGGGGGGTGGGCTTGTGGTCTCTGCAGTCCAATAGCTCTCTCATTGTCTCCCTCTCTCCCCTCCCTCTCTCCCTCCTCCTCTCTCCCTCCACTCCCTCTATCTCTCCCTCTTCTCTCCTCTCCCTCCCTTCTTTCCCTCCTTCTCTCGCTCTCCCTCTCTTCTCACCTCCTCCTC